>NC_082390.1:22968650-23031150 GCF_031168955.1 Gadus macrocephalus | reverse complement strand
CTCAGCCCTTACGAGAGCTTTTCAATTCATCCTGGAACGTGCATCTTTTCAGGGAATAAATCCATAACAAATACCGAATATTGATTGTCTTATGTGTCCATATTATATCCATTATATTGACCGGGTATTCCCAAGACGCTCACGCTCTGCAGCAAGCCAGTCACAGTTGATTGGCGCGGCGCTGTACAGCGAACGTAAACAAACAACTAAGCTAAGGTTTTAAGTATTACTTTTCCTCCAGAGATCCCGCTAATGTTGTGTTATAAAGTAAAGGGAAACAAGATATCTATTCTTCCTCCACCTCTCTCGCTTCTCTGCTTGGTGTCGCTGACGCTTATAGTTTGCCTCCCTTGCTCTGGTAACGTCACGTACGTGAAAAAAACAAAAAAAAACGAAGCTCCGAATACTGATTTAAGCTTCGAATACAAATTTTCCGAACGAGTATTCGAATATTCGAATAATTCGGGCAAGCCCTAGCTTATAAATCATCACTTAACTTAACTGCGCACATCTGAAATGTATTTGTAGTTTTCGAATAAAGGTTTTAATTTAGGGGGAGGTAAGGATTTGATTAGACAGCACACGTACAATGGAGGCTGTGAGGACAAGGGGACATAGCATAGCATTGATATGCAAGGAATAAATCATCAAAACCAATCAATGGAATTCAATGCATCGCCTACCCCATGAAACATTACTTTAGGATGGTGGTTCATTCTTCTTATACGATAGTTATCAACAATGATTAGATGATGGTTAGCTTTTGTCCACAACTTTATTGGTTTTGCATCAAATATACAACTGAAATTCCAATATTGTTTTGCGGTGCTTTGGGCATATTGTTTGTGTTGTCCAAGAAACATCTGGTGGATCGTTTTTTTTAAACATTGTTAGTGTTTGATTGGTAGTAGTGCTGTACGATTTGGTGAAAAAGTCAAATTGCCACTATAGTGGACAATATTGCTATTGCGATATAATAAACAAATTGTCATGAGTCTACTTGCTTGGTTATCAAGGAAAATGCACACAGATTACTGATCATTTTTAAATGTTTATTTCTCAACTCAAACATACAAACTTAAGCTATTATAAAAAAATACAAAAACTATAAACTGTGTACAGTACTGTTTTCAAAATAACAATATTTTACAAAATTAAATAAATAAAAAATAAATATCTTAATAAAGGCATTTCTGCAGTACAAACTTGTTAGATTTCCTCAATAGTAAAAGTAAATATATTTTTTTTTAATAAATAAGGAAATACAAATAAAATATATATATATATATAAACATAGCACAAAAAGTAAGGAAATTTGTGTTTGATAGATTATTTCTCTGTGGTAACAAAAAATGCTTTTTGGCAATAAATCTTATACCGTTGGATAGCCTGTTTAGTTCCCTTTCAAATGGTGCCTCATTTCCAAGGAAAATGCATTTGTGGGATGAGCAGCAGCGCTGAATATGTGGGTTCCGCCCATGAAAAATTTGCCAAATCTTTTCAGCCATTGCCAAACAGGGTGTTTTGCTGTTTCTATTGACACTTGTTTTGAGCTTCTGGTACCCCCAGGTGCTGCCAATCAGGTGCCCAATTTAGGGCTGGGCGATATGGGCCAAAATGAATATCTCGATATTTTTTTACTATATCTCGATACACGATATATATCTCGATATATTTTGAATCTCCTCTAGAGCACACATCATAAATGCTCGATTCAACCATGTCTGGCATAATGTTACGTCAGTAATAATTCTAGTATTCCTGAAACATAAAGGTGCGGCCACACCAAACGCGTATCTCGCGTACTTCGCGTATGAAATCGCCATTTTTTCCATAGGGAACCATTGGTTTATGCGCGTATTACGCGTATTATGCGTAATACGCGTATAAGCAACATTGTACGCGCGTATGAGGCGCGTATATTTACGAGCTATACGCGCGTATATCGCGTACATTTCAAGAGTTCAAAAAATTTAACATTTTACGCTCATACGCATGACGATTAGCCGTATTGCCCAATCAGCGTTGAGCTTGACCCGACGTCACTGGCAGAGAGTAGTGAGCTTGGACAGAAGCATACGGCCGACATATTTCTTCATTCTGTGTGGAAATAGTAACATAGTTACGCCATTAAATGCTTTTATGGAAACATTTCTAGCGAGAAATGTGCATTTTACTTTCATAATGTTCGCTCGGTGAATGTGAAGGATGTTTGGTTTGATAGTTATGACGAAGAGGGAACGCTCCGTTCACTTGCATGGACAGAGTCTCTGGTTACTAAGCAACCTCAACGTCTTGGCGGACTATTTCTCTGCTGATCAACACTACAGACTACACAAACAGAAATGGAGGTGGATCAAAATCTCATCGTCGCCGTGTGCGGCCGTCCTGTCCTGTACGACACCACGATGGTGTCGTACAGGGACAGGAACAAAACAGAGAGGGCGTGGGTCGACGTGGCAGAGGATATTGGCGTTCCTGGTAAGATCAGTGAATAATGTGTGTGTGTATTTTGCTTGGCTTCAGCTATCGGTGTGTGTGGGTTGTGTGGCGTATTGCGCGTATTGCGCGTATGTGACCATTTTTGACACAAAATGGTCAAGCAACATTTTACGCGCGTATCTCGCGTAAAAAGTACGCGAGATACGCGTCTGGTGTGGCCGCACCTTTAGTCTGCATGTCGATTACATGAAACAACATATTGTTTAAACTAGGGATGGGCGTGAGGAATCGATTACTCGAGTACTCCTGGTTACAAATGAACTCGGTTGGTGGACAGGCAAACTCGAGTTTGCATATACACACACAAAGTTTTCTGAAGCAAATGTATCAATTTTCTGTGCGGCACCACTAACGCATGCCGTGGGCACAAAGCAAATGAAATGTATCAAATTTCTGTGTGGCGGGTGCCGTGCCGTGTGCAGGCACGCCAGAATTCAAAAAGTTAAGAGATTGAGGTTAAAGCAAAGCGCAGCAAAGAATTGAAATACTTTAAAGTAATAGGAGATCATAAGGTGAAATGTAAAATATGCCAAGCGAAATCGAGCTACCAGAATACTACAAGTACTATGCGGCAACATATGCTCCTGAAACACAATGGTGAGTTCGGGAAAGCAGACCCGCAGCAACCAAGTATGCCGGCTATTTTCACCGCCGCAAGACGCAGCTGTAATCCCTGCCGTGTAGAGAAGATCACAACGCTGAGTATTTCCATAGTCCATTTACTGCCGTTTTATTTGCAGCTTTTAATTATTTGCAATGGTTAGGCTACTTGTTTCGTTTTAGTTTATTTTAAACCGTTACAGGCCTTGGTTCGACGTGATTTAAATTGTGAGACGCATATTTATTTTTGTAAGGAAAATGTGTTTTGAACGTTTGCAAAAATAAATAATGAATACTCTGATAACTCTGACTGTTTTGATGGAGAATAAGCATTGCATGTTTGGTTGGTAATATTGCCGTTCATCATTAGGCCTATTCCTGCTGCAGATGCGTTGCATTCTAAAAATAGATTTGTTTAAACGAGTACTCGATTGATCCTCGAGGAATTCCTCCGATCACTCGAGTTTTGAATTTACTACTCGTGCCCATCCCTAGTTTAAACTCATTAGTGCTTTCTATTGGAACAATTTAGAACTTACAAATAAGAAAAGGAAAATCACAGCAAGTTAGATTTACCAACACAGCATTTATTCAAACCGTTAATTATTTATTAACGGTTTGAATAATAATGATTTGATATTCACTGCCAACGACGGATCCATTGCTATTTTTTTTCGAAACCAAATCCTCCGTTTCCATCCTTTTTTCTCTCTCTTGATGTTCTCACTCGCCGGTCGGAGGTACACACACCTACAGCAGCGCGCCTTCCAGACTATGTCACACACGCGCGTCCATGAGAATCTCGCGGACTCGCAACGGGCGGGGGGAGTGAGTGTGTTTAATGCATATGAGTCTGTGAGGCAGAGAGCCACAGGAAAGAGCGAGAGAAGGGAACACTGTGCGTTCACACCAAACGCAACATTTGTCGCCCGTTCGTGTTGTCGCCGAAGTTTTGTCGCGCCACAAATCATAATCTGTCGACTGTCGCTGTGCAAATTTTGTCGAATTTGTCGCGCCACAACAAGATAACCACAATTGCATGTCTTTACCTTTTGTGGAAGAGGGAGAGACGTCGGAGGACGCGACGCAGTCTATTCATTGGCAAAAATTTGACGATTCGATATTATTGCGATATTTGGGCCACGATTCAATATTATTGCGATTCTCAATATATTGCGATGCAGCAAGTATTGCGATTCGATTCTGTGATATATTGCGATTCATGTTCCCCATATTATTCAAAGACATTACAAGAAAAGAGGAAAAAAAGACTGCTCAACTCACTTCAAATGGCACATTTAATTATGTGAACAACAGTGCAAAAACTTAGAAGGGTAGTGCAAAACTTTGTCCTTGAACATTCAGGACACAGGACCGTTGTAATTATTTCGGAATAGGTGACCTCTCACATGAACGCTGAGCTCCCAGCACATAAATTAAAATTATTTAAATACAATAGAGTAACACAAAGCAGACTTAATAGAGTAACAAACCTTAGAATACTCATATAAATAAGAGTAACTCAGTGCTTCAATCAACTTGAGAAAAATAAACAAAAATGTGAACTGCTAGAGTCCAGTCTAGTTGGCTGCAAGGTCATGAACCAAAATGTTAAATTCATTTTGGAATGTTTGCATTTTTGCTCAGAAAAAGCAGTTGGTCAACATGCTCAGATGTTAAAGTGCTCCTCTGGGCTGTGACTATATCCCCTGCAGTGGAGAACACCCTTTCAGCAGACACACTTGTGCCTGGAATGCTCAGGTATCTTTTGGCGAGTTTGGCCAGGAAAGGATACATTTTCTCATGAGCTTTCCACCAGTTGAGAGGGTTTTCTTCAAGTGGCAGTGGAGAAGCCTCCTGGTATCTCTTCACTTCCTCTTCAGCTTGGGAAAATGCTGACTTTAGTGGGGCTGTGGTAGAAAATGTTTCTCCCAGTAAATCAGCTAGCCCAGATCTTCTTTTAGGTTGTGGCTCTTCAAGCACCTCAAGATCCTGTCCATCCATTTCTATTCCAGAGGCACTGCTGGTCTCTTCTTGCCTAATAGTGGGCTGTAGAGAAACATTTGATGTTAAAAGAAAAAACATCTCAGGTTTGGAATAGCTGTGGAATGCTCAATGCAATTAAAACAGATGTAAGAAAATAACCCAAAGTAGCCAGATGAACATAGGCTTGGTTTTAATAAATAAATAATAAATAATTTGTAAACTCCTTTATGATATTTTAAAATAATAACTAAATAATAAACTAGTAGTTCATTAAAGCCTACCTGAAGGCTGGCTGCCTCCACAACCAGTTTGGAATATGTGGCACTGATGTCATCTGTGGTCAGGAAAGGCAGTGACTTAAATCGTGGATCCAGGGCCGATGCTGTGTGGAGGGTGTTTTTCTCCTCAACAGTGCTATATCTCTTCTGCAGATCTTGATTTATTGCCTGTTTGATGTCCCTCACAATTGGTTTGTCCCCCATTGCCTGATGTGTGTCATTTAGCAGCTTTGCATGCACTGGAGCAATGATGGACAAAGTGGGATTCTTCTCCTCTGAAACTATTTTCGTGGCTACAAACATCGGTCGAAGTGCCTGTATTATGTCCTCAGCGTCTGTAATGTCATTTTCGTTGAGGGTGCAAATATCACTTCCTGACCGCCTGACGTCAGAGGACAACAGAGCAGCTCAGATCGCTGGTTGTTGTTCCAAGAAACGCTGAAGCATTTCGTAGCCACTGTTCCAACGGGTCACAACATCGGTCTTAAGCTTGTGAGTGGGGAGGTCCAGGAGCTTTTGTTTTTGTTCCAACATGGAGTTGGCGATTGTACTGCGGTGGAAAAAAGTCGTTATTCTCCGGACTCTTCCCAGTAACCTAGCGACAGCAGGCAGCTTAAGTGCGCGCTGTGAGGCGAGGTTGAGGGTATGGGCAAAACATTTCACGTGAAGGTAGCCCCCGACCTGCGCAGCCACTACCATGTTGGACGCATTGTCCGTTACCAAAACAATCGGCTTGTTAGAGATGCCCCACTCTTCGGTTGACGTTTTCAGCACCTCAGCCACATTAGCCCCGGTATGACTCTCATGCATCGCCCTGGTTTGAAGAACATGAGCTAAAAGCTGCCATTCATCCGTGATGTGATGCGCCATTATGATCATGTAGGATTCAGTAGCTCTTGATGACCAACCGTCACAAGTTATAGCAACTCCTTCGGCTAAACTTAAAGTTCCATTTACCTCCTCTTTGACTTCGCTGTAGAGTTTGGGGATGGCAGTGTCGGTAAAATATTTACGTGAGGGGATCACATACCTGGGCTCCAGTATGCCTAGCAGATTCTGGAAACCTTCATTCTCCACCACACTGTAAGGCTGTAAGTCTTTGGGGATGAAGTAGGCTATTGCCTCAGTGATTTTCTTTGCCCTTTCGGAGTTTTGAGGTAACTTTATCACTTTAGTTTGGTCCAAGGTGCGTTGATTTGCGGGTAGGACAACTTTGGGTCGTTCCTCAGGGGTCGCTATCGCTAACTCTAAATGGTGCCTTGTGAGATGCACTCTCAAATTCGTCGTATTCCCACAATACTTAATTTTCATCCGGCACTCTTTGCAGATGGCAAACTGCATGTCAAGGTCTTGACTAGTATTACATTTTCGATAAAAAACGAAATGTAGCCACACTTTCGACTTAAAAGAAGACGGAGCTTCGTGTACAATCGGTTGAGATGGTGAAGCCATTTTCATTTAAATTTGTTGAATGCAAGGTAACAAAGCACCACCTAATTTGTTGTTGAATGCACGTCATCAAAGCACCGCAACAAGCGCCACCTTGTGGTTGTAATATGGAAATGTAATATTATCAGAGTAAAGTCAGAGAAAACCCGAAAGTAAAACACATAATTATATAATTAAATATCGCAATACTTTGCGCTACTGTATCGATATAATTGCGAACGCAAAATATCGCGATACTGAAGTGAATCGATTTTTTCCCCCACCACTATTCATAATATTGTAATGACCACGGAAGAGGCAGTGAATGAAGTATTGATTAGACAGTGATTTATTAGATGGGCCTACCTAATAAACCGTTGGAACACACAAGACCGGAAACCATAGCAACGCCGGTAAACATACCCCGAGAAGCCCAATCCCTATGACCTCCCCACGCTACAGCCATCCGGAGGCGCACAGAGCTTTTGGCCATGATATTATATATACAATTATATTATATCATATACTATTATAGATAGAGCTCCGGGAGTCGCAAACGGCAACAATCACTTTCTCCTCCATGCTGCAGGTCACCCCGGACTGCACTGCACTGAATTTGATGTTTGAACGCTGATTGGCTGTTACGTAACACATGTCACTCAGTGGCCACGCTGTTGAACGCTGATTGGCTGTCATCACGCGAAATTCGCGTCAAAGATGAAATATTTCACCTCGAGCGAATTTGTCGCGGCACAAATCCTGGTGAACGCGCTCGCCTGTGCACGGCGATAGTGTGGCGCGACAAATCAGAACTTGTCGCCGGATTTCTCTCGCGAAATACGCGTCTACGTTCACTTTGTATGGGATCTTGTCGCCCTGTCGCGTTTGGTGTGAACGCACAGTGCCCTTCTTCCTCGGCGGCGCCATGTTTACTTGTCGCGCCACACTTTCGCCGTGCACAGGCGAGCGAGTTCACGAGGATTTGTGCCGCGACAAATTTGCTCAAGTTTAAATATTTCAACTTTGACGCGAATTTCGCGTGATGACAGCCAATCAGCTTTCAACAGCATGACCAGTGAGTGACATGTGTTACGTAACAGTCAATCAGCGTTCAACCATCAAACTCAGTGCAGTGCAGTCCGGGGTGAACTGCAGCATGGAGGAGAAAGTGATTGTTGCCGTTTGCGACTCCTGGAGCTCAATATATAATAGTATATAATATAATATAATATAATATAATTGTATATATAATATCACGGCCAACAGCTCTGTGCGCCTCCGGATGGCCGTAGCGTGGGGAGCTCTCATAGGGATTGGGCTTCTCGGGTTTGTTTACCGGCGTTGCTATGGTTTCCGGTCTTTTTTCCGGTCTCATCAATGCTTCATTCACTGCCTCTTCCAATGTGGTCAATATTATGAATAGACTGCGTCAGGTCCTCTGAAGTCTCTCCCTCTTCCACAAAAGGTGAAGACATGCAATGGTGGTTATCTTGTTGTGGTGCGACAAATTCGACAAAACTTGCACAGCGACAGATTATGATTTGTGGCGTGACAAAACACACGCGAATAGACGACAATATTGCCACTTGCAACAATTGTAAAGTTTCCATTTCATCAAAGGGGGGAACTACCTCCAATATGCTGAAACATTTGGCTACACAGCATGCAATTCATTTGCAGGAATGTCGCTTATTTATTTTGTTTATGTCAGTTGAATTTTGTTACAAGTTGAATGCAAATGAGCACCGTTAGTATTCCAAAAGGCACAAGCTCTTACTTGACTGTAGTTTTATGGCACACAATGATGGCATTTGGGCTTAAAAAAACCAAACATATATTTTTTTGTCTGGACCAATTGATTGAGATTTAATACAAACAAACACATTTGTACTTATTTTCTCACCCAAAGAGAATCGATAAGGAATCAGATCGATAAGCAGAATCGGAATCGTGAAATTCGTATCAATTCCCATCCCTAGCCATTACTGCCCTTTACAGGCCCGTTTGCGCTGGTGTCGGCAACACGTGCACTGGAACCTGAACATGTGGAGGAACGTTATGTTCAGTGATGAGTCCAGATTCTGCCTACGGCAGTTGGATCGTAGGGTCAAAGTGGGGAGAAGACGCAGAGAACGCTATGCTGATTGCTGCACCGATAGAATAACATCTTTTGGTGGAGGCAGTGTGATGGTGTGGGGTGTTATCTCCCTCACTGGAAAAATGAGGCTTGTCATCATTGGAGGCAATCTCAATGCAGAGAGATATAGAGATGAGATTCTGCAACCAGTGGCAATCCCATATCTCCACTGTCTGGGACCGAACTCTATCCTCAAAGGTGACAAGGCTCGCCCCCACAGGGTGGGGTTTATCAGAGACTACCTCCAGAATGTGGGAGTGGAGAGGATGGAATGGCCTGCTAGCAGTCCTGACCCCAACCCCATTGAAAATTTATGGGATTAGCTTGGGCGTGCTGCTCGTACCAGAGTGACCATCACAACCACGTTGTCTGACTTGCGACAAATGCTGGTTGAAGAATGGGATGCCATCCAACAGCAGTGTGTGACCAGGCTGGTGACCAGCATGAGGAGGAGGTGCCAGGCTGTTGTGGCTGTGTATGGTTCTTCCACACGCTACTGAGGCTCCTGTTTGTGAAATTAATATATTGTTTAATTGGCAATATGTCTTATTTCTTCAAACTTCAATCATCCAATCCACCAAACACCAAATGAGTCAATGGCAGAAGAAGCTGTTTGGCATTGGCAGAGAAGATTTGCCAAATTTTTCATGGGCGCAACCCACATACTCAGCTCTGCTGCTCATCCCACAAGCGCATGTTCCTCACAAGGGCACTATTTGAAAGGGAACTATACAGGCTTTCCAACGGTATAAGATTTATTGCCAAAAAGGATTGTTACCACAAAGAAATAATCAACCAAACACAAATTTCCTTACTTTTTGTGCTAAGTTTATATATATATATATATTTTCAAATTAAATCGCAGCCTTTTGTGGTTATACAATCGCATATGCTGATATCGCAATTGCGATTGTGATTCTATTATTCATGCAGCACTTATTCGTAGCACATCAAGTAAGGGATACGCCCGACGAGGTGTCCATTATCAGGAATTAATGGATGACGCGGAGGCCTTAGAAACATCCGACGCGCAGCGGAGAAAGGTTGTCTCCGCGAAGTCCATTAATTCCTGATATTCGACAACTCGAAGGGCAATATCCCGCTTATACCATTGTCATTTGCCAAAGAAAGCAAATTAAGACTTAATTTATTTATTTTCATGTGTTTTACAATCCAAATATAAAGTATTTCACAAGCCATAATTTCGTTCCCCTGGTAACGCCTGAGGGTTTGACTAATACCTAATAATAAAATAATAATACATTTAATTTAGAGGCGCCTTTCAAGACACCCAAGGTCACCTTACAGAGCATATAGTCACTAGGTTAGGTTAGGTTCTTATGCAACGGAAACAATGTGCACTCCTCCAGTAAATAGGACGGACCTTAGATACGACGCTAACGTTGTGCATTGTACATATTTATAATTCGAAATTCGTCCCAGCCTTTATATCACAGATACTCTAGGGCAGGGGTTGGCAACTGGCGGCGGGCCATAACCTGCCCGCCAGACATAATATCTGGCACGCCAGATTTTTCAGATTATTATATATATGTATATATATTATTTTTTTTACAATGTCGAACTGCCAGACCTAAATATTAATAATCTACTAGGGATGCAACGGAATGGAAATTCTTGTCCAATACCAAAAATGGCTTTTGCAGTTTTTCATTTATTGAAGACAGTTAAACCTTCATTTATAAGAGTCAAAACGGCCCACACATGTTAACAATATTGAAGAAAACAACGCAAACACATTGATGCAACAAAGGGGAGATGCCCGGCATACTGGCCTATGCTCCTAAAACGACAGAGGAAACTTTTTTAGGCGGGTTGTCGTGGTTTCCGGTTTCGTTTTGCGTTTGGTTTGGGACGGACCTGCCTCGGTTTTTCACCTAATGTGAAAAGTTGCATTTCCCATTGGTCACGATTTCTTTTGTCGGGCGATATGGACAATCATTTTATCCGCAGGCAGTTCTCAAGGTTTTTGTGCAATCTATTTCTCATGTGCGTCTTGATTGCCTTCATGGAGGAGAAGGTCGACTCGCACGTGTAGGTGGAAGAAAGCATTGTAAGCACGTAAAACGCGAGTCTCTTGACTCCTCCGAGCAGGACAAACAAAAGGTACTCACAGACTCCGCACTTCTGAGCGCATCACCAACCAAGGAGCTTGTTTGTAAATCAATTAACTCCATCTCAAATGCAGCCTGATCCAACGAGGGGAGGTTTTTTTTCGTCAGGGAGGAGAAGTCTGCACTTGATCGGACAGTGAGAGGGACACGGGCAAAGGCTATGATTTCCTTCGGGAAAGAGCAATCTCCAAACCTTGAAGTGAAGTTGGCCCGTAGCTGCTTGATGTCACTGCAGCTCTGTCACTTGTCCCGGTAACGGTGTTTTCAGTGTAGCAAAATGTAGGAGCCTGCCAGTTGATAGATCGGACTCCAACATCTTCAGCTTCCGCGTGAATGACTGCAGCTTTTCAACCATGTCCACTATGTTCCGGCCTCTACCCTGTTGCTGCAGAATAAGCATGTTTAAGTGGCCAAATACATCAGCTAAAAAAGCTACATTGGACAGGAACTTTTTGTCATCCAGATGGGCAAGGTGGTTGGATGCTGCGCTGTTCTTGCTCAACTGAAGGAATGCTTGGACTTCATTCACTAGCGCACAGAAGCGCTCCAACGCCTTGCCTTTACTCAACCAGCGCACGTCGTTGTGTAGCAGCAAGTCGTCGTATGGGGCCTCTTCTCACTCAGCAACAAGTTGGCTGAAAAGTCAATGCTGGGTGCTTGATGTGCCCCTGATAAGATGAATGACACGCATAACTTTATCCATAACCCCCTTCAGCTCACCGCTGAGCCTGGCGCATAAGACACTCTGGTGAATGAGGCAATGCAGTGCATGCATCTGGGGGGTGATTTCCTTTACTCTGCTCACCAGTCCTCTGTTTTTTCCCACCATTGAAGTAGCACCGTCTGTCACCATTAGATTTACATTATCAAATGATAGTGAATGCAGCCTAAACAATTCATCCAGCTTTGTGAATATAATGTCCCCAGTGGTGCACCCTTCTAATAGGACAAGAGAAAGCAGCTCTAGCCGGAACTCCTTCCTATCAAAATATCGAACATAGACGCACATCTGGGCTACATCTGTGTTGTCAGTGCTTTCATCGATCTCTAAGGAAAAGTAACTGGGCTGACTCAGGCCATTAACAATCACCGCAAGCACATCATCCGACAGTGCGTCTATGCGGTGAGTTGCAGACCTGGCTGAAAGGGGCACCTGTTTGACTGAAGCATTGATACCATCCATGGACTTGTCCGTAGCCAACTCCTCCAAAATTGTCACCATGACCTCTTTGAGTGTGAGTGTCTGTTTGTGTGTGCGCGCAGTCAATCCGCACCCGCCGTGGCGCCTGTGTGTGTGTGTGTGTGTGTGTGTGTGTGTGTGTGTGTGTGTGTGTGTGTGTGTGTGTGTGTGTGTGTGTGTGTGTGTGTGTGTGTGTGTGTGTGTGTGTGTGTGTGTGTGTGTGTGTGTGTGTGTGTTGTGTTTTAGGAGTGGTTGGCTGCTTTTTTAGGTGCGCACTGCTGCTCTCTCCGGCATAGAAAGGCAAGGAGGAGCGGCTTTACGCGTGGCCTTTGCATACAATGAGACACTTACGGACACTTTTACCTGGCAGACTCCGCTGGAGAACCAGGCTGACAACTGCGCAACTCTTTCATTTTATCTTCTATATCTATGTCCCCCGTTATGCTACATTATGAATTAACTTATTTTTTATTTTTTACTTAAATAATCACAATCGCGTTGGCAGGTTATAACTTGATCAGACATGAAATGTACATGATTAGGGCATACACTTGTTTACATGTAGGCCTACATATAGTCATCTAGCGTGTGGTAGGCATATGACTAAGCAAGCTGATGGGCCTGCGTCGCAAATTCCAGATGCATTTTCATCAATCAATTCCTTGAACTAGCCTTTGATAATGTTCTGGCCCGCCACCTACTGGCTGAAAAAAAATAATTGGCCCAAGTACACAAACTTACTTGCCAATTTACCAGCTCTCATTTGGAAGACTCATCACCGCGCCATTCGTTTCAATGGGAATCGCGACTGTCTATACTTTCAACTAGGGCTGCAATTAACGATTATTTTAATAATCGATTAATCTGTCAAATTATTTTTTCGATTAAACAATGAATCGGATAAAAAAAGAAACATTTGTAATTGCCGCATCTTTATTCAAAAGCTGAACATTACTTCAAATTCACAGTGCAGACTGAAGTGTAAAAACACCAGGTTACTGCTCCAACATCCCGGAACTATTAAAAGTAATATTAAATGATAAAAAAATAAAAAAACATAACTGGGATAACACACAAAAACATGCAATATATGATATACATTTATATACAATCGGGGAAACAAGTATTTGATACACTGCCGATTTTGCAGGTTTTCCCGCTTACAAAGCATGTAGGGGTCTGTAATTTTTATCATAGGTACTCTTCAACTGTGAGTGACGGAATCTAAAACAAAAATCCAGAAAATCTCATTGTATGATTTTTAAGTAATTAATTTGCATTTTATTGCATGACATAAGTATTTGATACATCAGAAAGGCAGAACTTAATATTTGGTACAGAAACCTTTGTTTGCAATTACAGAGATCATACGATTCCTGTAGTTCTTGACCAGGTTTGCACTAGGGCTGGCCCTAATGCCATTTTTCAGGCTTGGAATACTCGTTGGTTTTTCCGAGCGAATATTAGAATGCTCGTTCCAGAAAAAAACACCATCAAAAACAACATTAATAATCCCTATATACTCCCTGGAACCGATTTTGACAGTATCTGCATATTTTGTTGAAGATTTAATAGCTTTTGAACGTTAATTAGTAGGCCTAAGTAGGTTGAAGTTCCTTAGTTTTTCCCCGTGAAAGCGAACAGCTGTTGCTCCGTTCCAAATCAGCTGTTCTCTGCCATCTCAGCCCTTACGGGAGCATTTCAATTCATCCTGGAACGTGCATCTTTTCAGGGAATTTGTACAATAAATCCATAACAAATACCGAATATTGATTGTCTTATGTGTCCATATTATATCCATTATATTGACCGGGTATTCCCAAGACGCTCACGCTCTGCAGCAAGCCAGTCACAGTTGATTGGCGCGGCGCTGTACAGCGAACGTAAACAAACAATTAAGCTAAGGTTTTAAGTATTACTTTTCCTCCAGAGATCCCGCTAATGTTGTGTTATAAAGTAAAGGGAAACAAGATATCTATTCTTCCTCCACCTCTCTCGCTTCTCTGCTTGGTGTCGCTGACGCTTATAGTTTGCCTCCCTCGCTCTGGTAACGTCACATACGTAAAAAAAACAAAAAAACGAAGCTCCGAATACTGATTGAAGCTTCGAATACTAATTTTCCGAACGAGTATTCGAATATTCGAATAATTCGGGCCAGCCCTAGTTTGCACACACTGCAGCAGGGATTTTGGCCCACTCCTCCATGCAGACCTTTTCCAGATCCTTCAGGTTTCGGGGCTCTCGCTGGGCGATACAGACTTTCAGCTCCCTCCAAAGATGTTCGATTGGTTTCAGGTCTGGAGACTGGCTAGGCCACTCCAGGACCTTGAGATGCTTCTTACGGAGCCACTCCTTAGTTGCCCTGGCTTTGTGTTTCGGGTCGTTGTCATGCTGGAAGACCCAACCACGACCCATCTTCAATGCTCTTACTGAGGGAAGGAGGTTGTTGCCAAGATCTTGCGATACATGGCCCACATCACGACTCACTACAATGGGTGCCCGGTCATTCAGCTGTTCAGCACCCAGGCTCTGGAACTCCCTCCCCCCACACATAAAACAGTCAGACACCATTACAACCCCACCAAGTCACAACTCAAAACTCACCTGTTCAAACTCGCACACAACGTCTAACTGATCACTGTTTTGATTGTTTTTTTGTTTTGTTTTGTCTTGTTTTTGTTTTATTTATTTCTTATTGCTTATGTTTATTTATTTATTTATTTTTCCACAATGTCTTGTTTTTTAAAAAATTTATGATGACTATATGCTCTGTAAGGTGACCTTGGGTGTCTTGAAAGGCGCCTCTAAATTAAATGTATTATTATTATTATCGATCCTCCCCGCAATACGGTGCAGTCGTCCTGTCCCCTTTGCAGAAAAGCAACCCCAAAGAATGATGTTTCCACCTCCATGCTTCACGGTTGGGATGGTGTTCTTGGGGTTGTACTCATCCTTCTTCTTTCTCCAAGCACGGCGAGTGGAGTTTGGACCAAAAAGCTCTATTTTTGTCTCATCAGACCAAATGACCTTCCATTCCTCCTCTTGGTCATCCAGATGGTCATTGGCAAACTTCAGCCGAGCCTGGACATGCGCTGGCTTGAGCAGGGGGACCTTGCGTGCGCTGCAGGATTTTAAACCATGACGGCGTGTGTTACTAATGGTTTTCTTTGAGACTGTGGTTCCAGCTCTCTTCAGGTCATTGACCAGGTCCTGCTGTGTAGTTCTGGGCTGATCCCTCACCTTCCTCATGATCATTGATGCCCCACGAGGTGAGATCTTGCATGGAGCCCCAGACCGAGGGAGATTGACCGTCATCTTGAACTTCTTCCATTTTCTAATAATTTTCTAATTGCGCCAACAGTTGTTGCCTTCTCACCAAGCTGCTTGCCTATTGTCCTGTAGCCCATCCCAGCCTTGTGCAGGTCTATCCCTGATGCCCTTACACAGCTCTCTAGTCTTGGCCATTGTGGAGAGGTTGGAGTCTGATTGATTGAGTGTGTGGACAGGTGTCTTTTATACAGGTAACAAGTTCAAAAAGGTGCAGTTAATACAGGCAATGAGTGGAGAACAGGAGGGCTTCTTCAAGAATAACTAACAGGTCTGTGAGAGCCGGAATTCTTACTGGTTGGTAGGTGTTCAAATACTTGTGTCATGCAATAAAATGCAAATTAATTACTTAAAAATCATACAAAGTGATTTTCTGGATTTTTTTGATTCCTTCTCTCACAGTTGAAGTGTACATATGATGTAAATTACAGACCTCTACATGCTTTGTAAGTGGGAAAACCTTCAAAATCGGCCGTGTATCAAATACTTGTTCTCCCCACTGTATATACCGTATATAAGGGATGTCCATGGTTAACCGGTCAACCGATAAGATCTTTAACCGTTAAATACTAACGGTTAAAAATTAATTAAATCATCTTAATTTCTCTCAGATGACAGGGGATTGTTGAAATATAACTTGTGTTATTGCTTTAATTGCTGATAAGATGATCATAGTTCAATATATGATGCTAAACAGGTCAAAATTCCTATCTATTTTATATTGCTGGGAAAACAAGTCTTCGCCTAAATCTCAAATTTCTTCATTTTTTTGTGTTGCATTTGAACACAACAATCAAATTACTGAGCCGACCTGAACACATGACATTTGACACTCTTTGCTACTTTTTGTAGCTAACTAGCTCTATAGCCTGCCGATTTTAACATGGATTTAAAAACTGGATTACTATTTTTAACTGACGGGACTTTCTACACCGTCCGGTTGTGAGATTACTACCGCTGCTTTGAATGACCCTTGATGCACGTGGTGCCGACTCCGAGCCCGTCTGCACACCGTCTGCAGCAGCAGCTGACAGAGTTTTCTGTTGGACTAGTCGGATACTGACATATTTATAATTTGGAATTCGTCCCAGCCTTTATACCACAGATACTATAGGGTCTAGCATATAACCCAGTTTTCTGATTACAGTGTAATGCATTTTTCACAATTAACCAGCTCTCGTTTTGAAGGCTGAACAGTCAATTTGACTGGAACTACTTAGTAGGTGTCCATATATCAGGGATTAATGGACACCCTGCAGCCAATCAGAATCGAGTATTCCCCAAGACCATGGTTTAAAGCAATAATAATTCACCATGAAGTATTGCACCTGTTATACAGTGGATATATCTGATTACTTTAAGATGCATGGGGATATAGTGAAAAGTGTGAAGCAGATGAAGTAGACCAAACACTGGGTCACTATAAAGATGACAGTGTTGATCCAGACTGCCTGGGCACAATACCTAGCCCTGATGTGGGGCTAACTCTGAGACATCTGGACTGAAACAAGCTGTGGTCTCAGCATAACCAGCTCAATTCAAACGCTGCAGACTGAACTCTTTCAGACAAACCCACGTATTATAAGAACTAAGCCTCACTCCTCATATGCCAGTCAATGCAAAACCCCTACCTACACAGGAAGTGGTTGATGATGACGCTTAGAGGACTCAAGCAGAACTGCTGTTGAATGACTCCTCTGTTCCAGGTCCTCTGAAGGTCAGGAAGATGTTGGAGAGCTTGATGAGCACTATTAGTGAAATAGTCAAAGTTCTTGGCGTCACGTCACCAAACTTGATTTTGCTTTGGGATTGGAGCAGATGGAGAGGAGCTTTATACAGCATTTCTAAGTGCCAAACCCCCTTAACTATTTGCACAACTACACACACTACTAAACAAAGCTGATGCCCAGGGCGGGATGTAGGGTGAAGATTCACATAAGCAACTTACCAGATACTTCTTTAGGAGTTGTTGAGACCAGACAATAATCAGCGAACTCAAGCCTTAGCACAAGAAGGCTCACCCCATTCTTTTCAGAGTTTTTGCTTTTCCTTAGAACAGAGGAAGTTAGGCGATCAACAGCTTAGCTGAATGTGGAAATACCTAATAAAGGCTGAAGCTGTGATTCATATGTATACAGTCCATTGCCTTTCCCCTTGCGATGAGGACCCAGATGTAATTTATGCCAATCTGAGCAAGAAAGCAACTGAAAGAGTTAACTGAGAAGCAAGGAAGTTGATTCACTCTCTGAACCAGATTCGGACGCAATGAAACACCCAAGGTAGAGGTGGAAGGTCTCCAGGAGATGAATATAAGAGGGAGCTGAATATTCAGATGTGTTCAAATGATGGATGAACATTAGGGCTGGGTATTGCCAAGTACCTCACAATTCAATTCAATTCGATTCTTTAGGTCTTCTTTCGATTCGATTTCGATTTGATTCGATATTGATCCAATTGCTTCGATATCGATTCAATAATACGTGCAGATGACATAACCATTTAAAAATCAATTAACCATTTCATTGTGCTTTAACTAGCAAAAGGGGAATACACCATTGTATAGTATTGTTCCTGAGCTAAACTTGCAGCAAAGTATTACTTGCAGCAAAGTAATAATCATAACATGGACAAATGTAAAAGGTCATGTACATTTAGGCATACTTGCTTCTAGATTATAATGACTTGGTATGCTTCTTTTTTTTTTTTTTTTTTTATGGAAATAATCTATTTAAAAAAAGTTTTGAATCGAAATTGAATCGAGAACAAATAAATTGCAGTGTATTGATGAATCGATATTTTTACCCAGCCCTAATGAACATGAAGCTTGGTTATCATTTGAATGTGGAGAATATGGCCACATCGCAGCCCATTGTCTGCATGAACCCCACCCTGCTGCTCTGGAGTTGAACGAGAGGGGCTAACATCCAACAGGGACGTGACCTCAGTGATTCAGGCATTTACAGCACATTACTCTGACTCACAGTGAAGTAGATGAAGCGGCTCAATTGAAGCTGCTAGGATGCCACCCTGCCACCATCCAGCAGGCCAAAGAGTATCTTATAGGAGCTGATGATAAATTATAAATATATCTAAAACTAATTTGCCATTGAGCCTTCTATCAGTCATCACTGTGTGATCGCAGTAATTATGACAGCACTATTGGTCACGTACTTGAAACCTGATGTCCCCATGTCATGTGTTCTCCCGTCAGTGTACACTTCGCTGAGTGACTTGTAATCTAAAATACTCTTCCATCCCTACAGATTTGAAATGATGCATTCTGGCCAAATTGAATACAATATCCGAGGTGTCGTCAATGTGCAGTTGATGACTGTGGAGTATGTTTGGATGATGGCTGGTTTAAGCAGCCTCACGTGGCCCGAGTTATACTTATTGGACTCTGGGGCTGGTTGAGGCTGTACACCTGTTGTGCACAGGTTAAACCAGCCATCTCAACACCCAATCTGTGCTCTCTCCTGCATGACACCATGGATCACCTGCTTCATGTTGTCCTACTAGCGCTACAGTTAGACGGTTTCCAAAAACATCATCCTGTGTTCTGTGTCGGGGGACAGTAATAGCCACCTAGGTAGAGTACGACAGCCACACGATGGCATGTAGCTGGAACATTGTTACAATGACTCAACCAACGCATGTCTGCTGTGAAACACACTCAGACTTAAGATCCCCTTCAAGGAGATGGAGAAGCATTTTACCAAGAGAAAGAAGGAAAGCTTAGGGCCATTGCCTTTGCTTTGCGAGGGCTTTCCAAAGGTGAACACAACTATCCGACACACAAACTTGATACTTAGTATTAAAGTGATCATTATGTGAGAAATTTCATGAAATGTCACTCCAGACTGACAATTATCCCATGCTTATGTGTTGACATCTGGAACACTCAATGCAATAGGCGGCTGCTGGCTAGCTGCCCTTTCAATCTACTGCTCTGACATCAGGTATGACCTTTTACAGATATCAGGATGCAGACGGGCATTCTCTTGCTCTTGAGGTGCCCTCGGGAGCCCTCGGAAGAAAAAAATGTTCGATAGGAAAAACCGAAGATGGAAGGGCTAACTCAGTGTGTGTTGGATTGAAACCATCAAGTACTCAGAAGACATCATCACTGCCTGTTCACCCAATGAGACTGGAACCCTGCAGACCACCTTTCCAAGCAGTGTCCCTGTTGGTGGGCCCACCCGCCGTTCCTTTAAATTAACCTGATTTACACATGAGACGTACACAAAGAACTAAAACAAAGATCCTGCCATAAAGCATATTTACCATCTTATTGGGTCAAAGACTAAGCCCCCATTCAAAGAGGCTAAAATGGAGCCATCAGACCTGAGAATATATGGAATCGGTTCAAACTCTGAGACCTTTTCAGGAGATATGTAGACGGAGGAAGAGAAGGCTTCCAGTTAGTTAGTCTTGCCTGTAAAGTACAGATCCAGAAACCTGGAAGGTATTAATGATGAAGTGGGACACCTGGGGTTTGAGCGATCACTTCACCTGGTCCATGCTAGATTCTATTGGACCAAGATGGCTCAACGTTAAATGCCATACATGTGAAAAATGCTCGTAAACCATGGGAGAGCTGCTCCATTGAGAACAGTTGGCACAAGTTACCTGATTGAGTTAGTCTGCATGGGCTACTTGTCTATTGAACCAGACGACAAGATACAAGAAACGGATGGTGATTACAGATCAAGTCACGAGTTGTCATTCGCGATCCAAATGAAGCATAAGAAGGAAAGAGCTTTGGCTTCAGCTCCAGGAGAACTTCACACCATCAAAGATCTGTGTTCTCTTACAGGAGCTGTATACAACAGACAACATGCTGAGTCATGACGAGGAGGCAGAAGACTGCAGTAGCGGTGAGTGGAGCTTGTAGTGGAGAACAGGCCCGACGCAAATATGATGGGCTCCCTGATCGAGACTGGATGGAGAGTTTAGAGAAGGCCTTGCAGCCTCCAACCAGACTTCCAGCAGCTGAGGATTTAGAAGCTGCCATTAGCGGTATCCACTGTGCCTGGGAACACTCACTTGAAGAAGACTTTCAGGAGCATGTACTGTGTCCACCATTTCCCTGTGGGTACAGGCCACAGGTACCCACACGGCACAGTACACGGCACAGACGTGAATGTGACGATGACAGATCTAACGTCACAGATCCTCCATTTCAACATGAAAAGTTAAGGGTTCCATTCCTGCCTAAGGTCCTTTGCTGCATGTCCACCCCTCGCTCTCCAATACGTTCCTGTCCATCTCACTCTATCATAAACCTATAAGCCGAAACCAGACGGTCAAGCAGGCCACAGCAAACCCTGATACTGTAGATTTCACGGCAATGGGAGACCCTATGTCTTGGTTGTTGCCGCCTCTGTGAGAGTCTGGAGAGCCTACTCCATTACCCTGCCTCCTGGTAGATCACGTCGGGGGGAGTATGTATCCCATTCTATTTTCACAACGTATATGGCCCTAACTTGTTGAGGCCCCATTAAAAAAAGATGCAGCTGCAAATTTGATAGCACTTTTTACCAGGGACAGACAAGAGTGCAGCCGCAGACGGCATATCAAAATAGAACGAAGTATAGGCTCACGAAATAGACAGTGAATTTGGAAACGTAAATTCTACTTTTCTGTTTTCTTTTTTTTCACGGAGTGGTTATTTCCACAGTCCAAACAAATAGTCCTGGAGGGCGCATTACGTTCTTGTGCACTGATCCACGTATGAGTTTGTTGCTAGAGCCATGTAGTCACCATCATCATAAGCAGCCTGGTCACTGGTGGTACAGTCCCTTCTACCATTGAACCATTGGCCTAAAAAGTCTTTAGTCTGCACTAGGGATGGGCGTGAGGAATCGATTACTCGAGTACTCCTCGTTACAAATGAACTCGGTTGGTGGACAGGCAAACTCGAGTTTGCATATACACACACAAACAAAGTTTTCTGAAGCAAATGTATACATTTTCTGTGCGGCGCCACTAACGCATGCCGTGGGCACAAAGCAAATGAAATGTATCAAATTTCTGTGTGGCGCGTGCCGTGCCGTGTGCAGGCACGCCAAAATTCAAAAAGTTAAGAGATGGTGATTAAAGCAAAGCGCAGCGAAGAATTGAAATACTTTAAAGAAATAGGAGATGATAAGGTGAAATGTAAAATATGCCAAGCGAAATCGAGCTACCAGAGTACTACAAGTACTATGCGGCAACATATGCTCCTGAAACACAACGGTGAGTTCGGGAAAGCAGACCCGCAGCAACCAAGTGTGTCGGCTATTTTCACCGCCACAAGACGCGTCCCGGCCGTGCAGAGAAGGTCACCACGCTGAGTATTTCCATAGTCCATTTGCTGCCGTTTAATTTGCAGCTTTAAATTATTTGCAATGGTTTGGCTACTTGTTTTGTATTTGTTTTTTTAAAACCGTTACAGGCCTTGGTTCGACGTGATTTAAATTGTGAGACGCATATTTATTTTTGTAAGAAAAATGTGTTTTGAACGTTTGCAAAAATAAATAATGATTACTCTGATAACTCTGACTGTTTTGATGGAGAATAAGCATTACATGTTTGGTTGGTAATATTGCCGTTCATCATTAGGCCTATTCCTGCTGCAGATGCGTTGCATTCTAAAAATAGATTTGATTAAACGAGTACTCGATTGATCCTCGAGGAATTCCGTCGATCACTCGAGTTTGGAATTTACTACTCGTGCCCATCCCTAGTCTCCACCCATTTGATTTACTTTATTTTCTTTGGGGACCAGGGTCCAGTGTTGTTTCCTTTTTGAATTTAACTTTTTATATGCATTGTTGATTGAACATTTAAATGTACATTTAATGTATAAAACATATTTCAAAAGAAACATAAATTGAGTGTTCAGTGAATTTTATTCCTTATGAGAGAGCTTTCTTATCAACCATTCTCCGTATTTATCTAGTGTTCGCCTAGCCTGGCTCCGCCCGCCTAAGCTCAATTTAAATTTCCCTTCAGTACTAGGTCTTGGTCTGCGGTATGTTAGTGGGTTTTCTCCGTCTAGATTTTCTGCGTCCAATCAGCGAACAGAGGAAGTCGCCGAGATCAATGATGTTAAAGTCAGCTCTCGTTGACGGACATCTTCACGCACAGTGATTGGTTTGTTTACAGCCTGCACGCAACGTGATTCCCCGCCAAACGTTAGCGATTGTATATGGCAGATCCAGAGTGGCACTGGGCAGATCCAATAGTTTTAAACTTCAACAGACACCCGCCTTCAAGTGAGTTAACGTTTGTCAATTGAGTAGGTCCAGACTCTCTGTACAAATGAAATGAAGTCCGAGTCTGGTAGGACCAGGCTAGTGTTCGCCTGCATCTTGCACTAAATGTTTTATCTTAACAGTGGTCTCCATTGAAATGATACTCTTCTGTTTCTCACAGGTTCCAACAAGAAGAGAAACCATCTGAACCAGAAGGTTAAACAGCCTGATTATAAAGTGGCCTATGTGCAGCTGGTAAGATCACACCACACGCACACTTTGTTTGGTAAGAAGACTTGTTTTCATCGTACAAAGCGTTCCACCCTCAAGGAGATATTTGTTGGAGATGACAGAAAAACTCAAATATTTTATGAACAACCTGCTTATAAAACTGTCGGATTACGAGTTCTGATGCGCTAAATAACCTGGTTCTTGCTGGCATGGTTACAAGCAAGGGGAATTATACGTTTTTAAAAACCAAGTCAATCGTTTTACCCATAGCCTAGTCTCGGAGTTTATATCTTCATAACTCTCATACCAAAACCTATTTTTTAATCACAATGGCCACTGGGCTTTTGGAGAGTGGTGAATCGTAAAAGATGGGATTCTGGCACTAACGGCTCGATATGCACAATAACCAGTTACTGTGACAGTGACAGCTAAACGAGCAATTTAGCAAACAAAGTTAATCATCCTCAGTGCAGAAAGAACCATGGGGAAAACAGCGTCTGGCTTGATTTAAAAAACATTCATTAATCTCTTATTTGGGTTGCACAATTTACAGCCAAAATAAATGTTGCACACTACAGGCATAGCATAACGTATGTGGTCTATACTGTGACTGTAAGCTATGACAACCAAACTCTTGCACACACTCTATTCCTCACAAACACACACAGGCATACACTTAGCACGTGCACGCACACTCACACACACTCTCTCTTGACGGAGCTGCAGCCTGCCTGAACTCAATGTCAAAGGTCGCGGTTGGTTACATGCCAGACCTATTACATATATTAGGGTATGGTTATCTTGGCCAGCTCGCCCCGTTTTTGTGTATGTGTACGGGGCTCTGTGTGTGTGTGTTCCTGTTTAACGGTGCATAACATCGTTGGTGGCGTTTCCACCAGACACATTGGTCCCTCCCAATGGTTTCCTTCACACCTCGGTTCAGGTTGAACATCAGGTCAGCTGGCACCTCCTGCTGTGGGAACCAACCACGGGGTGACGTTTTCACACGCCAAACAAAACCACACAAGAGCCCAAATATTTAAATGGCATGTCTTCTAAAGGAATGCTTTGAAGAAGATTAAGTGGCAAGTGCGGTCTTGATCTCGAGCCAGATGAGTGTGCAGCGTTGTGACACTTGTTTATGTCGTGCTGACTCAAAATACCTGCTGGTTCCTGCTGGGTTCACTCCTGAAGGCAACCAGGAGAACGTGCTTTAATGTGAAACTAGCTGTCAGGACGGATCCAGCGAATCAGAGTTCATCGCTGGGCGTAAGAACGTCGGTAGATCAACAACTGCTTTCAGCTATTAACTGAAACAAATCGATGTCATGTCATTAAAGTGCAATCGTCATAATCTCCCTTCACATAAATATTTGCGTTAATCATGGTTTTAAACCCCTGCCTGTGCTCACCCATTGCTTTGGTAGTCGGAATACCTCCCGTCTCACTGGGATCTAGGGATGCACCGAAAATTCGGCCACCGAAAATGTTAGACTGAAAATGGCTCAAAACATAATTTTCGGTTTCGGCCGAAGATGTAAAAAGGCCGAAAGAAAATACCGAACATTTCTATTTTTGATGATGTGAGAAAAAATAAAAAAGGCAACCACTGTGGAATGAGCCGGGTGCGCTTCATCAAAAGAGAGATTAAAAAATAGCTGCACGTAAGTTTGTAAACAACTTCATGACAATACATAGCGATGAAAAAAGAGCCGAACGTACCTGTTAACAAGAAACCAAGCAGAGAGAAAAAAATCTGCGCACACTTAATGCAGCAAACATGGCAGTGTGGAAGAATTTTAAAGTTTCAGAAAACAGAGCAAATAAGGCCGTTTGCAGACATTGTTCTGCTGAACTTTCTAGAGGGGGAACATCTGCGAAGACTTTCAACACATCCAGCTTGATCCATCACCTGAAATCAAAACACCCCGGACAGCATGCGTGCCCTGTACTACGAACCTCGATTAGTGGGTTAGCGAAGTATGTTGCGCTCAAAGCCTAGGTTAGCTGGGACACGAAAGTCGATCTCTTTTAGTCGCTGTATCACCATGGAGACGTATGCTCTCAACCAAACCTGGTCGGGTGCAAGTTTTCAGCTAAATCTATCGGATTAGATCGGCGTGCGCAGCTTCTTAGCCCCTCCTTTGACAATGGCGTCACCATTACTGGGTGTTCCCGTGGACCTCGGAGCCCTTATCGTACAGGGGTCTCTCCGACAGAGGCTCTTTCGAGACCGATCCCTTGGCATTGCCTGAGAATATTCTTGATGAGAGATACAGGCTCTCATCAGAGGGTTTTTGCTATTTGATCGTCCTTGGTGGACCTTATGCAGACCATGCTTATAACGGGCTAACCGGAAGCATGTCCCTGCAAGGGGAGATGTCATCCAAGAGTTGATGTTCTCAGAGGAGGGATCTCCTCCTCCTTGGACCTGTGATGAGGCTGGCGGTCTGAGCATGACTATGTGACTGGTTCTCCCGGCAGAGTCGCTCAAGGTAATGCATCCTGCACCTCCCCGAAGACCGACCACAGGGAGAGACGACGCAGAACCACACACACACACACACACACACACACACACACACACACACACACACACACACACACACACACACACACACACACACACACACACACACACACCAACCATGTGTGTCAGTAGCTTCTTCAAACATGCCCAGTTGGTGCAGTTTCCCAGTGAGGCAGTGTTGTCATTCGTACTCTTCTCAGGGTGTCTCGCCACCGGTGAGCTGGGGGATGCTCATCTGAGCGCTGCCCTGGGGACCGGTTGTTTACATCCAGGCTCCAAACTTGGCCTGGGCGGCCAACAGCTTTCCTTTCTCTATTCCATCTTCTTTGCTGAGAAATCTTCTCTTTTCTCTTATTGTACCTCACTCAATCAGTCATTCTTTTTCCTCCATGTTTATGTGTGTGCACGACACACACACACACACACACACACACACACACATACACACACACACACACACACACACACACACACACACACACACACACACACACACACACACACACACACACACACACACACACAGGCTGAACTCAAGGAGGGAAAAAAAACAGTGTTCGGGAAAAAATAAGATTGTTCCTAATTTACTCCATATGTTGGTGAGTGTTCTGTGGGCTCGAGCTCACAGCAAGCCCCTCAGACCCCAGCCCCCCTCTTCTCTCCATCAGCTAATATTGCGGCAGTAATATGTTGCGCCCCCCCCCCCCCCCCCCCCACCACCACCACCACATCTATGTTCCTACTCCGGGTTTGTGGTTCAGGGTAGGCCTCTCTTTAGCAGGCTTCCATGACGGCCATTTTCCTATTGGCTAAGGGGAGACCTCGGTGCAGAGGAGAAGAGATAGTAGCTCTGTGTGTGTGTGGGAAAGAGTGAGAGTGTCAGTGGGAAAGAGTGCGTACACATGTGTGTGTGTGTGAGGGGGGCTTTGAGGGGTGAAGGCAGGGGAGGTGAGTAAGGGCATGGTGGAGTTATGCCAGAGCAGGGAGGCCCAGAGACAAATCGGGGGCGGTGGGTTTGGGGAAGGCGGGTGGAGTGGGGTGAACAGGGGTACAGGATGGGGGGGTGGAGGAAGAGGAGGAGGGAGCAATGGGGTGTGAGTAAGGGGGGCTGGGAGATGGTTTGAGTTGTTCGGTCTGCTTCCACTGCGCCGGTGCCATGATGGTTGTTGTTTTTTGTACTCTGTCATGGTGTCGTAACTGTCCTCTGAACACATGGTTCTAGCTCTACCTTCAGTATGAACACCGCTCTTTCTCTCCCTCTAGTTTTCTTCTGTAGGTTTGATTGTTGAAATGATCCGTTTGTTGTGTGGAGGTAGTAGATTTTCTACTACCTTCCAGTTTTCATTGCACCTTTGGTGGGAGTCAGTTGTATATCAATTAATTATATGCACAGTGTTTCATAAGGTAAACAATGTAGTTTCATAACTGCTGTTCAATGCATTATAAACGTTAATCCCTTTTCTAAAAGGATGCATTCATGCAAGTTATAACACTCATTCCACTGTACCTGAGAGTAGGACCTTATGATTAGAGGAGATCCCATCCCTATATATGATTCTATATAATTTAGGTGGACATATGAATCAGGATTAGAGCACATATGTATTAAAGTAATTGGCTTCCTGATTAGTTACAACATTGTCCACATGACCACATGACCTCTTCTTGCAATCCAGAAGAGAAGTAAAAAGAAATGAGATGTCAACTTTTATTGAAAGTCACTTACAAGTCAGGCTAGGAACGATGAGGCAAAGAGTCAAAGATTTGAGTTGCTGCAGATTGTTCCCATATAATTCAGAAATGCTGCACAGTACATCGTTGTTCTTTTGATTACATTAGTGAAACTGCAGACAGTTATAGATATCACACATCAACAAATACAGCTCAAAAAAGTTTGCGTAGTGTGGCCCGCTAGAGCTTTACTATCAGCATCACTTGAAGCACCAGCAGTGTGTTTCGGTCGTGTGTAGGACAGCTCTACAGCTTCTCCATAGCGCCAGGGTGGAGAGACTGCAAAGGGCCTCAGAGGCAGGCCAGTAGCTGCGTTTCCATTAGGGATGTGTCGGTCGCGACCGATTCGTTACAACAAACGAATCCCGAACGTGAACGACAAGAACTGGTTCCCCAAAACAAGAAGAACTGGTTCTTTGATTCTTTTTTTTAAACATAAACCAAAAATATGGTCATGTAAATAAAATATACAAACGAACAGAGCTTCGTCTCCCCGCGACTTATATTGATTGAGTCTACAACGTTCTCAAAGATTCAGCCAATGAGAGGTAGCAATGGTGTTGCAATGGCACCTGGGTAAACCAATGACAAGGCGGTACCGTCGAATATGCGCGCTTTCTGTCTGACGTATCTTGGGTCATACCATTCGACGTGGGGCCACTCGTATATCCCCCTACATTTTTTCGAAAATAGACTTGACCTCCATCTGTTTATTGGATAAACGCATTTCCCAATCCCAGGAGTCTTTGCTCCATTCTACGTCAATTTAAGAACAAACAAAGAAATTAAACTGCAGTTCGTATTTTTTATTTATGACCATGAAAGTTCTGTAATGCCTGAACAATGAAGAATTTAATGTAAAGTAAAATAAAATTATAAATGTAAAACCATGAATGAAATATAGAGAGTAAGCGGTGGTATAAATATTGGTGGGACGTTTGGTTATACTATATAGTGTATCTTCTCGATTTCCACGGGGTTTAGAGCCTAGAAGTGGTTTAAATTATGCTCACGGCCGTCTCGCGGGGGGGGGGCGGCAGACACCAAATGACGTAATCTGACGTAACGAACGAATCAAATAAACAAATCGTTATAGTGAACTGAACTAAAAGAACTAGTTCCCGGAAATGAATCATTTTGCCCATCCCTAGTTTCCATCTAAAAGGTGATGCGAATCTTTAGAAAGTTCGCAAAAAAGTAATTCGAATTAGGTGCGTTTCCATCAAGTGGTTGGAGCGGAACAGGGTGATGACGTTACACGTTGATGTCGGCAGGGTTGCTATGGCCGGTCGTTATGCGGAAATCTGAAAGACTGTCAGTCCTGTGTGTTCAAAGTTCGCTGCGTCACAGCTGATTCGCAAAATGTGTTTCCATCTCCCATTTTGCGAATTTACTCTGTTTCACATTTCTCAAAAACCACCTCAAGTGAGCGGATAGACTTTTGCGAATTAGAGGATTTTGATGCGAATTTTGGTGTTTCCATCACCGTTAACTGATTCGATACTTCAAAGTTCGCATTAAATTAGGGGGATGGAAACGCACCTAGTGTTGTACGCTGAGTAACAGACTGGAGGAACATAGATGGGCCAGCGGGGGTCCTCAGCAAAAAAAGACATTTATCTATTTATTTTTGTAAATAAAAAGTTAGCTGTTGACATTTTTGTGAGGACACTCCTAGACCAGTGACGGTACTTGTATCGCTGAAAGAGACACACGCACACACGTCAATTGATATATATGTGCATGACGTATTATTGGTATCACACTTCATAATGCTCCACATTTAACGGCTGCCACGACTTGAGTCTGAAAGCTTGTCCTGCTCAGCAGAAAATAACTGATAAACATAGGGAATACCTTCGGGATATTGGCAAAACTCCACCAATCGCTTTTTCTCTCTCTCTTTCTCACCCTGGCCAGGTTCCTCCCTGGTGCACACACCCACATCCAGTTAGACACAGCTGTGTGGTCACGTGTGTGTGTGTGTGTGTGTGTGTGTGTGTGTGTGTGTGTGTGTGTGTGTGTGTGTGTGTGTGTGTGTGTGTGTGTGTGTGTGTGTGTGTGTGTGTGTGTGTGTGTGTGTGTGTGTGTGTGTGTGTGTGCGCGCGCGTGTGCGAGTGTTAAAAAGAAGTGTTCCTAAAAAGAAGTAAATAAGGTGTCAAAATTCAGTCTTGGAGGCTTCTCGGCAACAGCAACCCAACAACCCAGGCGCTCCAATCACATCGCTCCTCCTCCCAGGACACAGTCTGCCTGGCGACCGACTGACAAAACAAGACGTGGGGTTGTATAGCCGTGGTGGAGAGTCACATAAGGATCACGGTTGTTGAGGTGAATCACCTCCTCCCCCATATGCACCTCCAGGGGGAGTGAGAGGGAGATATCACTGATGATAACAGATGAAAGTGAGTCCAGGATCTCACAAATATCAGCTGTGCCCTTCCTGTCGGGTAGACACTAGATGGCAACGTTTGGCTGTTCTGTTTTTTTTCCCTCTCTCTCTCTTTTCTTTCTTCTTCTCCTACATTAACTCTGATATCTCCTTTCTGTTATTGACTCCTTGTTGCTTAACAATGGACCCTGTGGTGGTGGGAGAGGGGGGGGGGGGGGGGGGGGGGGGGGGGGGGGGGGTGGGTGTGTGTGTGTGTGTAAGAGGGAGAGAGAGAGCAAGAGTGGGAGAGGGGGGGGGGGGGGAGATCTCACAAACGCCACAGGAGAGTGTGTGTGTGTGTGTGTGAGTCTGGGTGTGTGTGTGTGAGTTTGGCTAGCTGAGCAGCGAGGGGTACAGAACAGGGGGCTCTGGTGTCTTTATATCCCACACCTCTATGTCTGTGCCCAACACACATGCTCTGGCGGTGCTGGATCAGGGCTGGAGGCCCCCCAGGGGGGGACGGGGGGGGATTTCCTGCTTATCGGGTTGGAATTTTATTATTTTCAGCTATTTGGATCCTAATGGTTCCACCTTCTCTCCGTCTGCCGCAATTTCACCCTGTCACGCCAATAGCAGCCTGTCTGTCTGCCTCTTCCTCTCTTCCTCTCCTTGCACTGCCTCACCCCTACTTATCCTGCTAATTATCATGAACTCCCTCCACTTCTCGCTCCCTCTCTGACTCTGTCTCCGTCTCTCCCTCACCCCCACTCTCTCCCTTCTGCCTCCTCCTCGCTCCCCCTCCCCCTTTCTCCCCCTCCACCTTTCTCTCCTCCGTCTCAGGCGAGTAATGTATCGGTCAGCATTCTAGGAAGGAAGTACTGAGCTGATACACTAATTACTGTGTGTGTGTGTGTGTTTGTGACAAGGCTGATAGGCAAAGCTTGGGAATCTGGTGGTGATAAGCATCCCCAAAAGGATAGATCCAGTTGTGTGTGTCTGTGTGTCATAAAATATGAATTATAAAGGAGAGACCAGGGTCCGAAGCATCCGGTTTGACTCTCACACGCAAAGGTTGTTTTCTTCAGTTTCTCCAGTAGAGGCCTTCAGGTTCTCCCAACTGCTTTCAGCTCTCCCTTCCCTCAATATCTTTCCAACCCTATTTTTCTCAAACCCTCCCGCTCTTTCTCTCGGTCTGTCTTTCACTTTATCTGACTTTCTCTCCATCCCTCCCTTTATCTCTCTTCTCTCTCGTTCTCCTGTTGTCTCTCTTCCTCTCTTTCTTTCCATCTCTCCCTTATTCTTCTCTCTCATTCTGTTGTCTCTCTTCCTTTCTCTCCATCCCTCCCTTTCTCTCTCGTTTTCCTGTTGTCTCTCTTCCTCTCTTTCTCTCCATCCCTCCCTTTCTCTCTTCTCTCTCGTTCTCCTGTTTTCTCTTTCTCTCCATCCCTCCCTTTCTCTCTGTCTCATTCTCCTGTTGTCTCTCTTTCTCTCTGTCTCTCCCTCCTGACCACGGTTTGTCCATCTCTTCTTCCTTCTGTCCCTTTTTGTCCGACTGTTGTTAGTATATCGTAGTGGTTTGATTATTTATGTACTCCGAACAGATTAAAGTAAATAAATGTCACTTTTCCTCCATTGCCACTGGTTACTCGACTGTCCCCTTCATCTTGTCTCTCTGCAGTGTTTATCTGGTTTTCCCATTCATGTCTGACTGTGGTTTCTGTGTTCTGTTGTCTTCTGAAGCGGTGGTGTGTCATCGCTAAAGATAGTGGACTGTTGGTGCAGTCTACTCTCTGCCCGCAAGCGGAAGTGTAGAGAGTGTCTGGTGATATGGCTGCTCAGATCCCCTGTTTAGGGGCCCGTTCTGGTGGTCAGACGCCCTGTTTAGGGGCTGTCTGGTAATCAGATGCCCTGTTTAGGGGCCGGTTCTGGTGCTCAGAAGCCCTGTTTAGGGGCCGTTTCTGGTGGTCAGACGACCTGCTTAGGGGCAGGTTCTGGTGGTCAGACGCCCTGTTTAGGGGCCGGTTCTGGTGGTCAGACGCCCTGTTTAGGGGCCGGTTCTGGTGCTCAGACGCCCTGTTTAGAACCGGTTCTTATGCTCTGGACTGATGGTTCTGCAGGCAGAGGGTTAGCTTGCACAGGATACAAAAGAGTGCCGAAGGTGTGTGCCGGGGATTACGTTTGATGGTCGCTGCCTTCAGATGAAGTTGCAGACGTTGATGACATTACGAGCCAACAATGGGCAAAATGAAAAATAACCCAATGTAAAAATACAAGGGAGGAGATAAATAACAATAATCATTTGACGGCCCTCGAATGGTCTGCATCTCCATAAAGAAAGGTTGGCCAGGTCTTAAGAACAGACGGCCGTAATGCCGGGAAAACATAGAGGGTACTGTGTAAGCCACGGTTTGCCTTCTATTTGGACCTTTGCATTCTGGGCACCACTGTATTCTGAATGTAGGAGGAATGCGTCTTCTCTTTCTCTTTCTGTAATCTGCCCGTCACCTGATGATGTCACAGCGTTCCCTCTGCCCTCTTTCCAACACAACCTCTTGTGTTTCCCCCAGGATCCCCCCTGTTGTTTTGATCACCATGGTAACGCACAGACATACACACGCACGCACACATACGCACACGCGTAAAAACCCCTTTGATTACCGCTGACCTCTTGACGTCTTGACCTGTAATGACACGGCTGCATTTTTGATAGGCCAATCAGCATTTGGCGCCACACAGTTTCTCAGAAGGGCAGTCTGTGACCTGATAAAGCCCTCTGATAGGCCCCTGCTGATGCATTTCCTGTTTTGCTACGCATGTTTTTTTATGTTCCTCCACCAGCTGGTGGTGACACTCTTCAGAGAGAGAGAGTGTGTGTGTGTGTGTGTGTGTGTGTGTGTGTGTGTGTGTGTGTGTGTGTGTGTGTGTGTGTGTGTGTGTGTGTGTGTGTGTGTGTGTGTGTGTGTGTGTGAGAGTGCTTGGAGGGGCTGGAGTTTTTGAAAACCCAAGGCTACGTTCACTGCATTACGTTTACAACCTGACATACATGTTTAATGTGGAAGACTATTTTGTGCCTGGAGGGAATGTGACCCTACAAAGTCTTTGGGTGGAGGTATGTCCTCAGTGATCCAGCCTCCAACAAATGAAGTAAAAAAAACTGACATTGGATATGTCCTGAGAGGCAGCCTGACCTCTGGGTGGGACCTGTAGTATAACAAATCTTTAATTGTAATTAGGACAAAATATAATTGTGGGGAATTAAGCAACAGTGTACATATTTCAAACACAAGTTATTGGAATGGGGTTTACTGGTGTGTAAAAAGGCTTATACTTATAATAACCTTCTGTTATAAGGCATTTATAAGCCTTAAATTACTGATAAACTAATAATTCACAACACATTTCTATACATTTGTAGATGATTCATAAGTTATGTTAAAGGAACCCTATTGTACCACCAGGTGGGATGTTGATTTGCTAGCAATTAATAGCACGTCTAAATCTACGGCTAAGACATCCTTACTGTACCGACCGCAATTTATTGATTCACCTTCTTCTGACAAATGTACTTCGCTTTGTAGTCGCTTTGGATAAAAGAGTCTGCTAAATGCCCTCAATGTAAATGTAAATCTACCCTTTGGAAAAGTGGGAGTGTCCAGCCAGATGTATGACAGCCTACCACTGGATGGTATGCCACAGCATTTACTAATGTTAATCTCATCATTAACTATCTGCTTAGAAATAACTTATGACTGAACGTTAATATTAAGTTTGAATGAAAATCTATGAATTAAAATGAAGATGCAAAGAAATAAGTCAATAAAGTCAATGCATACAAAAAAGTCCACATTATAACGTGTATTTTTTGAGCCTGTGCGTCTGTTTTCATTGGGGCATAAAGCTCTTTATATTCCTTCCACATGATGAAGGAAGTATGTTTGTGTTGCAGTGAGAAGCTTCAGGCAACATTCCCGGGTACCCTGCATATCTGTATTTGGGGTGGGGGTCTGGTCCTGTTGTCGTGCGCTTTACCAGACAGAGGTGGGGGTGAGGGGTGGATGGTGTCGGGGTGCACACAGACAAAGGGGATAATGACAGCAGACAGCTGTGCGTGTGTGCTATGGGGTTCAACTCGGGGGACGCAAAGGGGGGTATGGTCGACCGTAAGGAGCTGGGATTTTGATTTATTTGGAATAAAGACATATCCAAGGGATAAAAGAAAAACATGACTAAGTGCAAGCACTTATTTCCATCATGGTCCCTGATGGGAATGGGTGCCATTGTGACAGTAGCTTCATTTATGGGTTGAGTGTTTCGATGGGTCTCTGCAGTGACCTGGTGTAGTGTGTGGTGACCTGGTGTAGTGGTCTCTGTAGTGACCTGGTGTAGTGGTCTCTGCAGTGACCTTGTGTGGTGACCTGGTGTAGTGGTCTCTGCAGTGACCTGGTGTAGGGGTCTCTGCAGTGACCTGGAGTACTGTGTGGTGACCTGGTGTAGGGGTCTCTGCAGTGACCTTGTTTAGTGTTTGGTTACCTGGTGGAGGGGTCTCTGCAGTGACCTGGTTTAGTGTGTGGTGATGGGATGTTCTGGCCGGGTGGATGGACTCTGTGCTGGTTGTTGTTGTTGTCTGTTGTGGGCCTCCAACAGATGGAAGTAGGCTACAGGACTTTTATGGGGGTTGTGGGCCGGGGGGTTGGCCAGAGGTCTGGGTGATACTTGGATCAGGCTGATCTCTCCCTCAAAGATCTCGCTGTCACCAGAGTTCACCATCTCCAGTAACACTCGCCACAGACATGCCCGGACATGCAATCACATACACTCACACACGCTCAATAGATATACACACGGGTGCGCGCACAAGTGTTGGTGTGTGTGTGTGTTTGCATTACTGGGGGCCATTCCATTTAATCTGTTTCTCTCTATGTCTCTTTCTGTCTCTGTCTCTTATTCTCTCGTTCTCACTCTCTCTTGTACTCTGTGTCTCTGTCTCTCTCTGTCTGGCTCTTCGTCTCTGTGACTTCCTTTCTCTCTCTCTCTCTATGTCTAGCCCTCTGTCTCTCTGAAAGGGAAGGCTTCTCAGTAAGCTCTTGTGTTGGCTAATGTTTGTATGTTTCTAATTATCAGTGTTTCACGTAGCTTCACGTTCAAAGCTACGTGATCAGACCGGTTTCTGTGATAAGGGAACCGAGGGCAGGTCAGGGAAGTCTTTCTGGTCTCTTCCTCTGGGTTGTGTGTATGTCAGAGCGAGGGAGCCAGGCTGAGAGAGTGTGTGTGTGTGTGTGTGTGTGTGTGTGTGTGTGTGTGTGAAGCCCACCCAGATGCCTGGAAGTAGGAGCTGTTTACAGTCACCAATCTGAACCTCCCTCCAGCTCATGCTCTTCCTCCTCACTCCTCCCCCTCCCCGTTCCCCAGCCCCCTTTCTGCTTGTGTGAACAACCTCAACAGGCCGGAGAAATCAGGTCGCTATGGCAACGGGCCCATGCTGTGAGCTGGGTTTCCTCCTCTGCCATAAGAAGAGCGTGCCCGGCGTACCCCCGAAGCGTCCCGGTCCCGGTCCCGGTCCCGGTCACCAGCGCCATATATGACGGCTGGGAGGGCTGAGTGGGACAGGTCCCGGTCGTCAGCGTCCTATAGGACGGCTGGGAGGGCTGAGTGGGACAGGTCCCGGTCGTCAGCACCCTAAAGGACGGCTGGGAGGGCTGAGTGGGACAGGTCCCGGTCGTCAGCGCCCTAAAGGGCGGCTGGGAGGGCTGAGTGGGATAGGTCCCGGGCGGCTGGGAGGGCTGAGTGGGACAGGTCCCGCTCGTCAGCGCCCTAAAGGGCGGCTGGGAGGGCTGAGTCGGCAGGTCCCGGTCGTCAGCGCCCTAAAGGGCGGCTGGGAGGGCTGAGTGGGACAGGGCTTCCCTCCAGAGAAGAACACACTCGTCTGGCAACCAGACGGTTGCATGTTGAAGACCCTCCTTCTGGCTCGCTTCACTCAACGTGCCCCCGAGCAAGGGCCCCCGTCCTGAACGCTCACCACAGCTGTGAGAAACGTGCTGTATAATTGCCATTTGTGTGTCCGCTGATGGCTCTCTTCATGTGGCGCGCGCCCCTGGGAAGAGGGATGCGTTGGGATCACCCCAGGAGGGAGCTCTGATTGCATGAGAAAGACTCTTGACATTAATTCAATGGCTGAATGACTCAGAGTGTTTACCATTCCAATGGCCGCTCTGCCCTCTCTCCAGTTGTGTTTGGTGATCGGTTGTGCAGCCATCTTTATTTTTTATTGTATGCCTTAATATTTTAATTTTTTCCAATAATGATGAAATATTATTAGTTCTCTAGATTTATGAACCAATAAGTTTGTTCTGATCCACTGCCACGCTGGTCATTCCTGCCCCTGCATCACTGGTTCAGATTTCCCCTGGTCCTCCCCAAGTTCAGTGTGTGAACTTGGGGAGGACTGAATGAGCCTTGCTGTGAAAAACACCACAGCTCTGTTAATGACCAGAGTTCTGGAGATGCCCGGCGGGGAAGTGTTGTTCACTGTTATCCCTGTAACCTCACGAGCTGTGGTCTCTCTCTCTCGATCTCGCTCTCTCTCTCACTCATATACAGTCCTTCCTGTTGTCTTTGCACTCTGTTGATCTCTCGCCATCCGCCATCTTTGCGTCTGTCTATTTATCTTGTATATCTCTCTCGTTAAGGCCAACATAGTATCACATCCCCCATGGGGTTTCTAACCACATCATCAACACCTCTCAGTAGGCAGGCCACAACAGATCCCTGAAAGCCCTCTTGCTCCTTCTCTCTCCTCAGCCAGTGTTGATGCTGTGCAGGCGGTGTGATGAGAACCTTGAGTGTCCTGGCCCATCTTATCCTGGTCCACATGCGTTCTCATCCCCTAAAATGTGCGTTATGCTGGAGAGAGAGTGGGCGGGACTTCCGAGAATGCTTTGGAGAGAGCGATGTCAATATCGGATGCATGTTTTGGATATTGGAATTGCATCAAATTCTTCTGCTACAAAACCCTTTTGTCATTGTAGTCCTTGTTCTTGTCTTCTTCTTCTTCTTCCCTGGGGACTGTTAACTGCCAAACACGGCTCACATGAAGAATGAGATCAGAAAATATTTTTGGGGTGTAGGAGGGACCAGAGCTGAACGATCCCAGCAGATCCCACGCAGCCCCCTGCTCAGCGGCCTGTCTCAGCCCTGCCGTCTGTCTGTATGTGCAGACAGACCAGGCTCTCGGAGGCTTCCTCCCCTAGGGCCCCTCAGTCGGCCCCACGGTGACTCTCAGGGTCATGAGGGGATTCCATCGGTATCGCATTCTATTAGATTTTTCTATATGCGATTCGAAACGTGCTTCTTGCTTCAGTACATTGTGGGCCGATATCAGGACCTGCTTTAGTCCGATGTGCGCTCAGAACGCGGTGTGGCAAATTATAGTATGAAAGTGTTTATGAGTTTATGCCGTTATATATTTGAAAAAGTTCCATCGACTGATTGCAAGGCCGTGAACACACCAAGGCAAACTCAGGACGAAATGGAACGTTGAATTGTTTCACAATCATAGAAAGTATGCATCGTTATTCTTACACACACACACACACACACACACACACACACACACACACACACACACACACACACACACACACACACACACACACACACACACACACACACACACACACACACACACACACACACACACACACACACACTTATCTTATCTTCTTTAGCTTGTGTGTGAAAAAGACTAAAGCCTCTTCTAATCCTTCCCTTGCTGAATGTCTTTTCTCCAGCTCTGTCTCTCTTCCTTTTAAATCCTCTTCATTGTCTGAATAGAATAATAGGTACACTGTAGGGTGGTCCCATATAAGAAATTGAATATCGCAATATTTGAAAAGCTGTAAATCTGTTTGACTATACACAGCTCCTACGTTCGAAATGAACATAAAGAGAGCATAATTACCCTGGTCACTATTTAAGGCATTGCAGCATAACATTGCAAACTGGTAAATTCGTCAATTACCAATATAAACTTTTGATATTGTGATAACCATTCAACCATTCAGCAAATTTCAATGTCTGCAGCCTCTGTGTTGGTCTCCGTATGCTGTCTCATGTCTGCTGTATCTATGTATCTTTGTCTGTCTCTGTGAATGTGTATGTCTGCGGTCCACTATGTCTTCCTCTATCTGTTGTCTCTGTGTCTGTCTCTGTCTCTATCTTTCTCTTTCTACTGTGTGCCTCTGTCTCCTGTCTCTGTCTGGCTTTCTGTCTGTCTCTCTGCTGTCTCTCTGTTTGCTGGGTGTCTGCCTCTCTCTGCTGTTTCTGTCTCTAGGTCCGTCTCGCTGTCTGTCTCTGTGTCTGTCTTTCAGCTATCTCTGGATCCCTCTCTCAGTCTCAGTCTGCTGTCTACCTCTCTGCCCCGCCTGGGTCTGGGCCCGTTTGATCCAGTCTGTCCCGTGATGGGTAGTGCTCAACCAGAGACCGGATGAATCGCTCTTTTGTGTCCTCAAGCCGTAATGTTTTATTCACCCCCCGCAAACCCCACCTCCACCTCAACTCTTGTTCCCCTACACCACCTTCCTGTCATCTTCAAAAACATTCTCACACAGCAAACCAAAGCGCTGTGATTTTCATATCTGATACTCGGAACTTCACTTATGAATACAGCAACAACAACAGGAAGAGACCGCCGACCCAACACCCACCTCTGGCCTGTCTCCACTGGATCGGTTTCACATGCATTCCAGGTTGCTGGACACGCATAATTTAGAACGGCATTCTTCTGCTCTTCAATAACGATAGAACTCAAAAACACGCACGCACGCAAGCACGCACACACGCACACGCACACGCACACACGCCCCAACCACCACCACACACGCGCCCCAACCACCACCACACACACTCTCAGCTTACTTCCATCAACATGCATACACATGATGGAAGTAAGAAATGTTGGTTCTCAGTCAATGAAAACATTTGTTCCCCCAACCCCATCTCCCTCTGTCCTGGGCCGTGGAGGGAAACTGGCCTTGGGGTGTCATGGTGTGCCAACGTGCGTAAGCATCATGCCTTCACACCCCTGCTCCAGTGTTCCTGGATGGCAGTGCGCTTCATTAAGAGCACACAGAAGATGCTGACCGGCCCATGGAAAATCCCCCGTCCTTTCACTGTGGAAAACCCACAGCTTTGACGGACAAGAGGCTTCAGCCCAGGCAGGAACATAATGTGGACTGTGTCCCCCCAGAGACCGTCTAGGTCTGTCGATCTGTGCTCCTCAGAAATACACTCACCCCCTTCTTCTCTTTCTCCTCATGCTTTCTCTACAGCCATGCAGGGAACGCACACAACACATGCAGGGATAAGAATAAGAATCAATATAACGGTAGCCTCTGGGGAGAAGGGGAGGGAGACTACAGATGGAGGGAGGGAGCTAAGAGATGGAGCGGGGGAGGAAAAAGGTGGAGACAGGGTAGAGGGAGGGGGGGAGGGGGGAGGGAGACCAGAGATGGAAGGAGAGAGGACAGAGGTGGAGGGAGGGAGGACTGAGGTCGAGGGATGGAGCAGCATGTGGAAGGATGGAAGAAGCACACCTGCAAACTTGTCGCTTTTCGGCGACGATCGCCGTTTTCTTGGTCAATTGGGTCATTTACCTGAAGCGCGTAGAACCAAAGTTTTTTTAGGGGGGGTGCGGGGAAGGCTGTCCTTCAAATGAAACATTATTGGATAATAATTGTTATAACAATAATTTTTATAATTGACATTTCTCAGGGCCATTCGGAATCTCAGCACTTGCTCTAGAATTTTGAAGCACACAGCGCCAACTGTGCTCGCCTTTGGATGAGACGCGTGGCTACCACGCGAGTCTGATGGAAACTCTTAATGTCAATTTGAAGTAGGGGTGTAGGCCTACGGTATAAACGGTATAGAAAGTACACCAGTGTGAATTTGCGCTACGGTATGGATTTTGATTTTTTGTGACCGTGAGACCGGTGTGAACGGTGGACAGTGTTGTGTGTAACGCATAACAAAGTAAGTAACGCGTTAATACTGTAAACTAACTACTTTTTCTTGTATAAAGTAAAGTTATGCGCAACTACTGAAAATATGGTAACGAAACATAGTTCCTTTTTCAATTCGGCGCCACGTTACTTTTCCCAGGGACAGATTTGACAGCGATACTGCCTTCTCAGGCAGTATGCTATTGTGCAAGCAGGCAGGTGCGCAGCAAGCGCTCCTGCGTGCTTGCGTAACACCGTACGAGACAGACACTGGTAAAGTGAAGCTGTCTCTACAATCAGACATTGCTTCCGCAGGCATTTTGAAAGCCAGCCCTTACGACAAAATGCCAGCAGTGGCACAAGATAACAAACGCTGTCACTGTATACCTGTGTAAGGACATGGTTCCCTTTCAAAATGTCGATAGAAAGGGCTTTAAAGAGATGGTCAAAACACTCGATCCCAGGTACACGTTACCTGCCCGCACACACTACCACGCCCGCACAAACTATACGGAAAGGTCCGCCAGCAAGTGGAGAAACAAATCCATACTATTAAACATTAGTGTTTTTTCAGAGATGGAAGTAACTAACTTTTTTATGCAGTCTTGCTGCCTTACCAGTATTTTACCCCTTCACTGGCATTTATATCGAAATTAGAAGATAAAATGAACATACCGTGATATAATACCGTTACCGTCTATGCCTCAAATCATACCGTGATATACATTTTAGTCCATACTGTACAGCCCTAATTTGAAGGAACTATCTTGTGTAAAATTCGAGGTAAATCAAGCTTTTTGGAGCAAAAACAGCTATTTGTTTGCTTGATTCAACTAACGTTAGCTACCGCTTTTTCGATGTGATATAATTTACAATAATATTGTATTTTTAGGACAGAGTGTCGCCGAGTACTGCACAAACGTAGACCTTGCATAAAGTTTGTAAATTCTAACAACATAGGGCTATTTAGATAAATAATCTGGTAAGGGTGTTGTCCTAGGCTAATACACCAACAGCAAATTTCGGTATATTAAAGGGCTACATTTTGCATCCAAGTCTGTCATTTAAAATCTTTCCATTGTATTGTGTGCTACAACCTACGTTATGAATATCCAAGCTAAATCCCGCCCAGGGTAGCTCAGAATTCAAGTAGCCGTATATCTCGAAACACTGATCAGTATCGTGTCATCTGATCTGAGTTGGACACTCGGGTAAAGAGAGGGGCGGAACTGTCAACCGACCACCATCTGGTTGTGAGTTGGATCAGGGAATGGGGGAAATTTCCGGATAGACCTGGTAAGCCCAAACGAGTAGTGCGGGTGAACTGGGAACGTCTGGAGAAGGCCCCCGTCCTAGGTATCTTCAACTCACACCTCCGGCGGAGCTTTTCTGGCATTCCTGTGGAGGTTGGGGGCATTGAGCCGGAGTGGGCGGTGTTCAAAGCCTCCATTGCTGAAGCTGCGGTGTCTAGCTGTGGCCTCAGGGTCTTAGGCTCCTCAAGGGGCGGTAACCCTCGGACACCGTGGTGGACTACGGTGGTCAGGGAAGCCGTCCGACTGAAGAAGGAGGCCTTCCGGGATATGATATCCTGGAGGACTCCTGACTCGGTTGCAGGGTACCGACAGGCTCGAAGGGCTGCAGCGGCTGCCGTGTCGGAGGCTAAGCAGCGGGTGTGGGAGAAGTTCGGAGAGGCCATGGAGAAGGACTTTCGGTCGGCACCAAAGTGTTTCTGGAAGACTATCCGGCACCTCAGGAGGGGGAAACGGGGAACCATCCAAGCTGTGTACAGTAAGGATGGGACTCTGTTGACCTCAACTGAGGAGGTCGTCGGACGTTGGAAGGAACACTTTGAGGAACTCCTGAATCCGAATAACACGCCCTCTATGTTGGAGGCAGAGCTCGAGGTTGATGGTGTTTCGTCGTCAATTTCCCTGGTGGAGGTCACTGAGGTAGTCAAACATCTCCGCAGTGGCAAAGCCCCAGGGATTGATGAGATCCAGCCAGAAATGCTAAAGGCTCTGGGTGTTGAGGGGCTGTCATGGTTGACACGCCTATTCAACATCGCGTGGGAGTCGGGTACAGTGCCAAAGGAGTGGCAAACCGGGGTGGTGGTTCCCCTGTTCAAAAAGGGGGACCAGAGAGTGTGTGCCAATTACCGGGGTATCACACTTCTCAGCCTCCCTGGTAAAGTCTACTCCAAGGTGCTGGAAAGGAGGGTTCGGCCGATCGTCGAACCTCAGATTGAAGAGGAACAATGCGGTTTTCGCCCCGGACGTGGAACTACGGACCAGCTCTTCACTCTCGCAAGGATCCTGGAGGGGGCCTGGGAGTATGCCCATCCGGTCTACATGTGTTTTGTGGATCTGGAGAAGGCGTATGACCGGGTCCCCCGGGAGAGACTGTGGGAGGTGCTGCGGGAGTATGGGGTAAGGGGGTCTATCCTCAGGGCCATCCAATCTTTGTACTCCCAAAGCGAGAGCTGTGTTCGTGTTCTCGGCAGCCAGTCAGTTTCGTTCTCAGTGGGTGCTGGTCTCCGCCAGGGCTGCGCCTTGTCACCAATCCTGTTTGTGATATACATGGACAGGATATCGAGGCGTAGTCATGGTGGGGAGGGGTTGCAGTTCGGTGGTCTGAGGATCTCGTCACTGCTTTTTGCAGATGATATGGTCCTCATTGGATCATCGGCCTGTGACCTTCAGCACTCACTTGATCGGCTGGCGGCCGAGTGTGAATCGGCTGGGATGAGGATCAGCACCGCTAAATCTGAGGCCATGACTCTTAGCAGGAAACCGGTGGATTGCTTACTCCGGGTAGGAAATGAGTCCTTAGCCCAAGTGAAGGAGTTCAAGTACCTCGGGGTCTTGTTCGCGAGTGAGGGTACTATGGAGCGTGAGATTGGCCGGAGAATCTGAGCAGCGGGGGCGGTATTGCGTTCGCTTTACCGCACCGTAAGAGAGCTGAGCCGCAAGGCAAAGCTCTCGATCTACCGGTCGATCTTCGTTCCTATCCTCACCTATGGTCATGAGGGCTGGGTGATGACCGAAAGGACGAGATCGCGGGTACAAGCGGCCGAGATGAGTTTTCTCAGAAGGGTGGCTGGCGTCTCCCTTAGGGATAGGGTGAGAAGCTCAGCCATCCGTGAGGAACTCAGATTAGAGCCGCTGCTCCTTTACTTAGAAAGGAGTCAGCTGAGGTGGTTCGGGCATCTGGTAAGGATGCCCACTGGGCGCCTTCCTTGGGAGGTGTTTCAGGCACGTCCAGTGGGGAGGAGACCTCGGGGAAGACCCAGGACTAGGTGGAGAGATTATATCTCAACACTGGCCTGGGAACGCCTCGGGATCCCCCCGTCAGAGCTGGTCAATGTGGCCCGGGAAAGGGAAGTCTGGGGCCCCCTGCTTGAGCTGCTCCCCCCGCGACCCGACCCCGGATAAGCGGATGACGATGAGGATGAGGATTGATCAGTATATTAAAGGGCTACATTTTGCATCCAAGTCTGTCATTTGAAATCTTTCCATTGTATTGTGTGCTACAATCTACGTTATGAATATCCAAGCTAAATCCCGCCCAGGGTAGCTCAGAATTCAAGTAGCCGTATATCTCAAAACACCGATGATTTCCCCCCCCCCCCCACCCCTTTTTACTCTGAGGAGTTTGCAGGTCTGATGAAGGGAGGATGAGGCTGTAGATAGGATGAGCTGGAGGGAGGACAGAGGTTGGGGAGTATCTAGATGGTCTGCATGCTGCTCTGCGTCTTTATTTAACAGCAGAAGATACTGATGCAGCCAGCCAGCCGATGTCCTGCTGGACACACATACGCTTTGGTTCAGCAACACAACCAGCATCAGGTTGAATATGTCTGGGGTGCAGTATAGTATTTACCAGTGGTCAATCTGTGTCACAATATTGTGTTACGTTCAGGGGGGGGGCGGTGCACCGCTTCCCTTTGATAAGAGCCCATTAGTCATTTTTATTTAATGGTATTTGCAAGCTCTCATAGTATTCTAAAAAGGGGGCCCAAACCGTCCTCAGTTTTTGCAAGGAGCCTTTAAGAGTATATTTGATCTTTTCAAGCTTCAGGAAATGCATAATATCCCTTATCCACCTAGTGAAGCTGGGGGGTGCCTGATCCTTCCAAGAGAGAAGGATGAGACGTCTGGCAATCAAGGAGGAGAATGCTATAAGGGAACGATTTTCAGGGGTAAAACCAAATAAGGCACATACAGGGTTGGGGCTGATGACTCTTTGAAGCATTTTAGAGTAGGCGCCAAAGATTCTGGCCCAGAATGTGTGAAGTTTGGGGCAAGATCAGAACATGTGAATATAGTCTGCTGGTTGACCTTTACAGCGAGGACATGAGGGGTCAACAGTAGGCAAGACCAGTCTTGACTTGGTCAAGTGTGCTCTTAGAACTATTTTGAGTTGTAACACACTGTGCCTGGCGCAAGGAGAAGATGCATGTATTAAATCAAGAACAGCCTTCCAATGATCATCTGTAAAATTCTCCCCAAGATCGCTCTCCCAGTTCCTCCTATCATCCTGCAAAGAGTGAGGGGAAATATTGGATATGCAGTTGTAAAGAACTGAAATAAGACCTTTACGCAAAGGGGATAATGAGAGGATATGATCAACCGTGTTGCTTGCTGGGAAATCTGGAAAGGAGGTAATACTTTTCTGAACAAAGTGTCTAATTTGGAGAAATCTAAAAAAGTCGGACTTTGGCAAATTATATAATTGAGAAAGTTGGGCAAAAGACCCGAACTTACCCTCCACATATAGATTCAAAATGGACTTGATTCCATATGAGAACCAAGTTCCAAATGTAGAATCTGACAGAGAAGGTGGGAAGTTATAATTATTCCTTATGGGAGAATTCACAGATGATGTCCGCAAATTAAAATGTCTTCTAAATTGTTACCAGATTCTGGTTGAGTGACAGACCACTGGGTTAGCGCAAAATTGGCTCTGCGGAGGAGGTGATTGAGCACATAGTATGGAACCTAGATCGAATGAGCTAGAGGCACACTCCATTTGCACCCAGGCCTCACACCCACCGAGACGCTCCCACCCAATCCAGTGTAGCATTGTCTTTATATTGCATGCCCAATAATCGTAAATAAAATTAGGTAGAGCTAGTCCGGCAAGCTTTTTAGGTCTTTGGAGGGCGCTTCTTTTAATTCTAGGGGGTTTACCGTTCCAAATAAACGAAGATATGCATCCCTCCAAAGAGCTAAAGAATGATTTTTTAATCAGGATGGGGATATTTTGAAAGAGGAAAAGAAACTTTGGTAACACAAGCATTTTAACGAGGTTAATTCTGCCAGCTAAGGACAGGGGGAGGTTTATCCATCTAGCAAAGTCTTTTTTACATTTTTCAAACAAGATGTTAAAATTTTTAGTAAAGAGGGATAAAAAAGCCAGAGTGATCTCTACACCAAGATATTTAAAGCCCTTGTTGGCAATTCTAAATGGGAAATGTGATGGAGGGATTGAAGTGGCTGACTGATTAAGAGGAAACATCTCACTTTTTTCGAAATTGATTTTATAGCCAGAGAGATTTCCGAATTGAGCTAGGATATTAAGAATGGAAGGAACAGAACTCAGTGGATCCGAGACATATAAAAGAAGGTCATCCGCGTATAGAGATAATTTGTGTGTCCGGCCCCAACATTCTATACCCTGGAAATCCTCTGATTGTCTGAGAGCTATGGCGAGAGGCTCAATGGCAATAGCGAAGAGTAAAGGGGACATACCGCAGCCTTGACGCGTACCTCTGCCAAGAGAGAATTGCTCTGATTGCTGTCCATTAGTAATTACTGGAGGAGGAATCTTCAAACCCGAATTTTTTAAGGCCGCAAATAAATATACCCATTCAACTCGGTCAAAAGCTTTTTCAGCGTCAAGTGATGTAACCATTTCGGGGGTGTAGGACAGAGGGGAATAAACATATATTGAAAAGCCTTCTAAAATTTGAGTTAGAGTGTCTATTTAGGATGAAGCCTGTTTGGTCTGTCGCAATGATTTGTGAGATAACTGTCTCCAGTCTGGCTGCCAAAACCTTTGATAGAATTTTGTAATCTACATTTAGCAGAGAAATTGGGCGGTAGTTGGAGCACTGAAGTGGATTTTTACCCCCTTTTGGTATGAGTGTTATTGCAGCTTGTCGTAGGGTTGGTGGGAGATGTCCAGATGACAGGGATTCATTAAACATGGCCTGGAGCAGAGGGCATAACTTGAGTGCAATTTTTTTTTTTTATTCGGAGGAGTAACCATCCGGACCAGGAGTTTTGTTACATTTCAAAGGGTTTATGGCTTTCCGAATCTCTGCATTGGAGATCGCACCTCCCAGTAAGGAATTTTTTTCAGATGGAATAGAAGGAAAGTGAAGGTTATTGAAAAAGGGATTGAACTGTGGACAGTTATCATCACACTCAGAGCTATATAAATTACTGTAGAAATGTTTGAAGGTGTTGTTAATTTCCAAGTGGTCTGTAATAGTCTCACCCGTCATCATCAGAGTTTGGGGCATAGACGTTGACCAAAATTACAAGACTGGTGAATAGTCGACCTGCAACAATGACAAATCTCCCATTCTAATCGGCAATCACCTCCTCAGCTTCAAAGGGGATGTCCTTATGTATGAGGATTGCTGTCCCTCTGGCTTTAGCGTTAAACTGTGAGTGGAACACCTGGCCGACCCAGATAGTTGACATGGTCATTCTTGAGGTGGGTTTCCTGTAAGAAGGCTATGTCTGACTTTAATTGTTGTAGGTAGGATGTTATCTTTTGTCTTTTCACCCAGGTGTTCATTCCCTTTGCATTAAAAGAAACAAAGTGAATAGGACGATTTTGAGTGTAACTAGTTGTAGAAGTCGTATCTTACAAGATTATGAGGGCATGTGAATTGAGCAACAGCGGTAGCAGCTTGGGAGAGGGTAGGGAGTAGGAAGGAGTAATAAAAATAAAAATACAATACTCAATAAAAAAATATAAGAATTCTAATGACAAGGTGAAGAAAGGCATCTGAAAGGGGACAGGGGCCAGGAACAGTGCTCTGAGCTAACATCTTAGAGAACACTTAACTCAAACACTTAAAGAGATACTTCACCGGTGGGAATATGAAGGTTTTATGAATTAAATAATTCAATGTATTATAAATGTGAAAAAAAAATTGAAATCGGTTCATCCTAGCCTGAAAAAAGGCAGAAACAGTGTTTTCATGGTCTCTCTGGCTCAAAGTAAGAAAACCTCCAACTACACAGTGCATTGCGCTCGCTGCCCCGCCCACTTGTCGGTCTCCCGTCCCTCTCATTCCCCCTCAGTACGCGAGCTCCCGCCCCCTCTCATTCCTTATTGGTGAAAAACATTTGCCACCAAAAGTGTGTTGTAGTCCTCGGCCCTTCTAGCGGGACAAGAGGTTTCTCCTGAAATGACATCAAACGCGTCATTTGACGTCATTTCGGGAGAAAATTTGATGAGAAAAAATGGGCCAAGGGGAGACTGGTTTAGACTGATATTTATTTATATATTTATTTATATTACAATAGCGATTTTATAATGATAGAACGCCGGATCTAAATGGGTGAAGTATCCCTTTAACTTACACTTTAACTCTGTTTTCACAAAAAAAATAACTAAAAAGTAATACAGGTTTAAGGATGTAACGGTGCAAAGACACTGCGTGTCTGGTAAGACCAAATGGAACAGGTGTAAACTATTGCCAGCAGAAATTTTATATCCGTGTCTCAAAAAAACAAAAAATCTATAAAAACAATCGCTGCTGCGATGAAAGGTAAGTTATATTCTATCCTTGGAGTTACACGTGTCAAACAACCGTGGACTATATGTAGAATATAACGCTTAAAATAGGCTACAATTATAAACTAAATCAGAGCAAAATGACTAAGGAAACTCAACAGATCTCGGTAGATAATGTAGGCAACACCATTCAACAGGAGGCTAAACAGCCGACAACAGTATTACACAACATGTGGGACGAAAAAACAAACAAAAATAACCACAGCGCTCACCCATAACAGGGTGACCGTTCCCGCATCTGATTGGAATTTACGCAGACAAAGTCAAAGTTTCATTGAGAAGAGCGAGTGGGCGAAATTACTGGTCGGTTTTTCTGAAGGAAAGTGGAGACTTCTTCTGGAGAAAAACAAAGGAGTTTCTGACCGTTGTTGTCGCTGACTTGGAGTCTGGCAGGAAAAAACGTCTGATATCCAAAGCCGGCGTCTCTCAGCTGTGACTTCACTGTGGAATAAGTCGCTCTCTTCTTGGACACCTCTGCGCTGTAGACGGGGTATATGTGTATCTCGGAACCGCGGAAAGAGAGAGACCCAGACTCTCGAGCCAGCTTTATGATGCGCTCCTTGCTCTGATAACGATGGATCCGAGCGATGAACGGGCGCGGAGGGTCGTCCTGTTTCTTGCGGGGGATGGCTACTCTGTGTCCACGGCTGGGGGAGAGGGAAAAGCTTCTGCGCCGAAGAGTTCTGTCAGGAATACCTCCATGAAAGTGGTCGGTTGTGAGCCTTCAATTTTTTCAGGTAAGCCGGTTATACGGATATTGTTGCCCCTCAATCTATTTGCCAGATCATCCGTCTTAAGTTTTAGGGCCTCGTTCTCTCTGGATAAGGCAGTGCAGGTTGACTCAAGGGTTTGCAGCCTGGCCTCCATATCATTAAGGGATGATTCAATATGTTGGATGGTCTGGTCGTGGTGGTCAATAATTGCTCTGTCAGCAGAAAGTTGGACAGAAAGTTTGGCTATAATGCGTTCCTCCATTGAATTGAGAAGTTTCTCCATGTCGGCCAAGGTCAGCATTGCCAGTAACATGCTGTTCGTTTGGGCTAGGTGCACGCAGGTCCTCTTGGCTAGCATCCGGATCGCGGTCATGGTTCTTCCCAGGCGACTGCTCGTCTGCAGGTTGGCTTTGCTTCTTCAGTTTCCCCATGTTTAGTATACCTCCACACAAGCTTGCACAAGATGAAGTGATAATAATACCTTGTATTAGTCTAATTTAGGCAGGATTTCAACAGAGCTCTCCCGGTTTGTGACCTACACCGTCATCGATCAAACCGGAAGTCCAGCCACATTCATTTAAAAGATAACGGGGACATGTCGATCCTGGAGACCAAACTTTAAACAACACTAAATATTAAAATGAAACCCAAAAAATGTTTGTGCAATATTTACAGAGTCACGATACTCAGAAATCCTCTGGTCTCTGTGGATTCCCTGCTGGTTCCAGCACTTGGGGAGCAGGACACCCTGGTGGTCTCCTAGCCTCCGCCTGCTATCGTAGGCTGCCATCTCTTTTCACTTTCTTCTCTTCCTTCCTCTACACACACCCCGCTCCCCTCCCTCTGGCTCCTTCCTCCTCATGTGACTCCTATTGTAAACCCACCCTGGCCTGGCTCTAGAGTGGGGCCGGTGTTTGTGTTCAGATTGTGTTCCTCGATGACGGTACAGGGAGCGGTAGAAAGAGGCTTGGGGCCTTGGCAGAGAGGCTGCAGCCTGCAGCTCTCTCTGTGCTTCCAAGGGGTTTGACTACTCTCTCTCGGCCTTCAGGGGCTTCAGGGGCTTCAGGGCCCCTTTAACTAGGGCTTTGGGGCCCCTGTGACTGGGGCATCAGGGCCCCTGTGACTGGGGCTTCAGGGCCCCTGTGACTGGGGCTTTGGGACCCTTATGACTGGGGCTTCGGGGCCCCTGTGACTGGTGCTTTCGGGGCCCCTGTGAGTGGGGCTTCGGGGTGACTGGGGCTTCGGGGCTCATGTGAGTGGGGGTTTCACGTAAGTGAAACACATAATGTGATTCAACCCGGCTTTATATGAGTGGGGGTGGCGCCTATAATCAAGGAGAGCCAGTCGGCAACCTGTAACCACAAGAGGCTCCGCCTAAAGGAGGTGACAAGAGACATTGCAATACAGGAGCAAGGCCAAAATAAAAGCAATACACAGAAGCAGCACAAAACCCAGTACCACGTAACGGAGCCCTTTAATAATGCAGATGCATATCCGAGCTCTGCTCAGCTACCAAGCATTTTCAAATGAGGCGGTCCAGGCCAGTGTAGTTTAATGGAAAAAGGAGGAAAGATGGCCAAGACAAACACATTTGCCAGATATCTGAGCAATTTTCAACAATTTATTCACAATTGTCAAACTACGTGCCTGGGGAGAATATCGTTCTCAATAGCGGTTGGCCAACAACAGTTCCCTACAAAAGCGCACTTTCACTTTAGACAGTGAATGGCTAACAAACCTGATCCATTGTGAATCAGATCTTGGATCGTTTTTGGATATTGATACAAATTCCTTATTTATGAAACGATGAGAACAGGACACAAAATGTCACAACCTATAACCTCATCACTTCAATCACACTGGCGAATAAGATCACCTTGGTGATCAAATACACTCTGTGTACTTGATCACAAGGTACACAGTGCCCAAGTAGAATCTGGCACAGAAATGGCAACGCCTTACAACCGCTCTGAAGTTGGAAAATGCCACACAATTGACCAGGCAAAGGAGAAGTACATAGTAGAGTACGCCGAACAGTAACAATTTATGCCAGTAAGCTACTGAGCAGAAAGGACCATTACACCTAAAATGCGACTTTGTAGTTACAGCAGGGATCATTTTACCACATTTATTGCCGTGAAATTGCTTGTTATCTTGTTTTCAGATATCTATCAATCCTGATTTGTACACAAGACATATTTGGGAAAAGTCATGAAAGTGTGATGCTGAAAATTGGTTGAGAGTTTTACTTTCCTTTTACTTTTTTATATTTACTAGCGGTCAAAATGACCCTACTTAAGGCGAGTCTAGTGTTGCATATCGCCAAAATTATGTTAACTATTTTATTCCCCTATTTTGAATCTGAAACGCGATGCAGATGAGGTGGTCTGTAAGCCAAGGTTAACTTGGACAAACTGACTTGGTAAGTTGCATGCATGCATGTTCTTTGCAAGTTTGTACTCCGGGTGGTAGTGGGCCACAGGCAATTCCCCCAGTGTGTTTGACAGATCCATCACAGAAGACCCAAGAGAGGCTCCTACCTGGATGCCCCGCGTCTCGCCTATCAATGCTTCTCGTTAGTTGACTTATCCAATTGGCAGCGGCCATAGATCTTCCTGGTGGGGGGGCGGACATTGTGTCTAGGATAGGATCTAGCCGAGATTGGGGCTCAAGTTTTTTACTTGGGCCCAATTGCTTTTTTTTTACCCCTTATCTGGTTGGCGTGCCCCTTGCCCATGCGAACTGCGTTGCAGTGGGTGGTGGTTGAGGTCTTCTCCTGTGAAATGGAACAACACTTCAGGACCCTGCTACGTCAGCAGTAGTCGTCGATTGCGTTTTTGTAGACACGCGACAAGTTTGTTACTGGACATTTAGAAACTTACAATGCCCTCTTCAGCTGTGGTGATTTCTGTTCCTTTGGAAGCAAATTTGCCAAGTGCCTCCCTATTATGGCAATAGTGATATTATTCATATTGGATATTTCCACTTTGGGGATGGATATCGGAAAGCAAGAACCCTCTTGAATCCTTTAAATTTTATACGCGAGGTATACTGTAGGTGTCCAGGACACAGACAAACCCTTATTTGGAGGCAGACATTAAATAAAGTGCTGCCCAGACGGAGCCACCCACCCACACGTAGCGTCATTCTATAAGCGTCCGGGAAGCCAAACCACAATAAACATTCTTTGTGGGTGACATGGGTGAGTTTAAAGGTTTAGTTTAAGACAATGTATATGGCAATGACTACAATGCAGGATGCGTTCTACATAATTCACAAGTCAGCCTGTTGCACAAACTGTGTTACTTCAAACTTAGCTTTTCAACACAGTAATACATTACATACCATATTTAGGATATATGCAATTTTCTCGATCTTGGAAAATGATCTTTGAAAGCGATCTAGCTTGCTATGATCTGCTACAATATAACGTTATATCAACACTAAAAAAGATTTTTTTTGTATGAAAAATACCCAACGATGGATAACGGCACTGGGCTACCCCTACTGTAAAGCTGTTTGGGCAACAGCTCATCTATTAGAATGAAGTTGTTTTCCAACACGCCAGACACACACAGTCTCATGCACAGATGCATGCACAGAGGGGGCAGGGAGGGAGAGCAGCAAGAGCGAAGTAGGGGAGATACTGAGAGGCTGCATTCTAGAACTCCCAATGGAAGACTTTTAGCTCTGAACCTTGATCTGGTTCGATCATTCGATCAAACCTAAAAAGGAGAACTCTCGGTGTGCAGCTATTGCTGAGGTAAGCATATTCATGCTTAAAGAATAAAAGGGATCCAACCAATCACAGTAACGGTGACTCCCTGGCTCTTCTGTGGACGAGGGAATGCCACGGCATCTGTAGATAGATCATGGGCCCAAGCCTGGAGATCCAAAGTGCATTACAGATTACGAGGCTGTGTGTCCTCTTACTTAATGACTGATTTCTCGCCATACCGACATTGCAATGCAGTGATTCTGGAGCCTTCTTAGGTCACTTTTGCACAGTTCAACTGATATTCACTGCTGGTCGACATCACTTCTCTACGGCTACAAACTGGGCCGGATTTTACATTATATATGTCCAGGCTAAATTGTTAAGTGTATTGACAGAATCCCAAGTTTCAGTGTGGTGTTTGTTTTTAGTTTGTGACACGCATCACATAAGGGAGGAGGGTGGTTGTTGGGTGTAAAACTATAAAAAAATAAATAATGTGAAAGCTTATTTGTCATTACAACTCTGAACCTGGTGTGTGCTGCCTGAAAATGCAGCCTCTGCTCTCATGTGTGACGTCATAATATATCAACGTATGTAATCATGTGTGTAAATATACATATTCAGTCACCAGTTGCATTATATTCAGCATTATGCAACTGGTACATGTGTCCCCGTTGACCTGTGTGTGTGTGTGTGTGTGTGTGTGTGTGTGTGTGTGTGTGTGTGTGTGTGTGTGTGTGTGTGTGTGGTGTGTGTGTGTGTGTGTGTGTGTGTGTGTGTGTGTGTGTGTGTGTGTGTGTGCGCATAGAGTACATACTGTACTCTATGGCAGCCAGTTATGCATTAGACATGGCAAGAGTCTAAATAATAGATGACATCTTGAGCGAGGGAGTGAGGTGGAGAGAGAGAGTGAATTGGTATAACTTGAAGCCCACATTGAATAAAGCACAGCCCTGGACACTCTTCTGTGGTATTTACGTTCTGCACATATTTATATTAGATGGAGCTGCTCTGTTACTTTTGTACTAGGTTAACCTGATTCTCTCTCTTTCTCTTTTCTCTCTCTCTCTCTCTCTGACTCCCTCTCTCTCTGACTCTCTTTCTCTCTCTCTCTGACTCTCTCTCTCTCTCTGACTCTCTCTCTCTCTGACTCTCTCTCTCTCTGACTCTCTCTCTCTCGCTCCTCTCCTCTCCTCCAGGCTCAGGACCAGGTGTTTGTGTTCCCGGACATCTTTGTGGAGAAGAGCTCTGAGGAGGGAGAGGGCTCCATGGAGCAGATGCAGAAGCAGTTCATGGAGGACGAGAAGCAGCGGCAGCGGGGAGACCCCCGCAGGGCAGGGCTCACCGAATGGTTTGGCCTCTAGCCGCGGCCCAGAGACCAAGATGTGTGTGTGTGTGGGCGTCTCTTTCAGACCGTCATGATGTACCTGTGATGTGTGTGTGTGTGTGTGTGTGTGTGTGTGTGTGTGTGTGTGTGTGTGGGCTTGGAGATGTTTCAGTTGATTTAATTAGCTCATTTTGTTGGTAAGAGGCTGAAATGAAAAACTTTGTGTGTGTGAGGCTGAAGTCCAGTAGCGCGGGCCAGAACCGCATAGAGGAGTGAAGAGGCCCGGGTCCATCTGGTTCAGAACCGCTCTCTCCTCGGATGACCTGCTTCCTTCTCTCCTCCCCTCCTCACTCTGTCCTTCTACCTCTCCTCTAGCTTACTTCATCCTCAGGTCTTTTCTTTCTGGACCACCTCCTCGCATGTCTTATTTTCATATTTCCCCCCCCCCCCCCCCCCACTTCATGTTGCTCTCACAATGCTTCAGGGTTGTGTCCTCAGCAGCCCCTTCACCTCTCCCCACAACTGTGAGCGGCTGAGCAGCTCAGTGTGTGTGTGTGTGTGTGTGTGTGTGTGTGTGTGTGTGTGTGTTAGTGTGTGGAAGCTGTGAATTGCTTAGTCAACACTAAGTACTGTTAGCATGAGAACTTCTAAATAAACAGTCTTTTCCAAAACCTCTGGCCTGTTTACTTTAGCCTTTTATCCCCCCCCCCTCCCCCCCAGCCCTTTAAGTTACCCAGCTCCAGCAGGAGGACCGCATGCCTCTAGTGTTCGCCTTACAGTATCCCAGACAGAGATGTGGGGGTCCTGGGGGCTACAGTAAGTGTTCCCCCGTCCCGGGCCTGTCCTCTTCTGGCGGTGGGCGTCGCCAGCCTGTCTCTCCAACACTAAGGGGAAGGTCAATATTGATGTTGCTGGCCGGTTGTCTGGAACGGAGCCCCCCCCCCCCCCTGCAGAACAACGGGACTGACACCACGGTCTCCCCTGCGCCCCAAAGCAGACTCACGGTCAGGCCGCCCTGGCCTGTGTTCTTAGGTTCTTCATGAGGTCGATGGCGTCTGACCCCCCCCCCCAACACGCCAGACACACACAGTCTCATGCACAAATGCATGCACAGAGGGGGCAGGGAGGGAGAGCAGAAAGAGCGAAGTAGGGGAGATACTGAGAGGCTGCACGGTGAACTTCCTACTAATCAAAATGGGGGTGAAAAGGGGGCGGGGGGGAAGTGTAGTCATCTTTGAGGGTCTGTCTGTAAGGGCACAGGAAGGGGTGTGGAGGGGGTGGGGGCCAAATCAAATGAAATCATTGAGAAAACGGCGAGCTGGATTTGAGGCAAAGGAGAGTACTCTGGTGAGATGCAGCGTCCCGGGTCATGTTCCCTTCTCCGTACGCCCGCCTAATGGAAGGGAGGTTGAATATTTTAAACAGCCGTTCACTCTCGTCCCCTGATCTTTCTTTCCCTCTTTCTTTCCATCTGTTCCCCCTCCTCTCTCTCCTGGTTCCCCTCTCTGTCGTTCTGACTCTCTCTCTCCCTATTCTCTGTTCCCCCTCCTCTCTCCCTCTCGCCATCCTTCCGCTCCCTCTCTCTCTCTCTCCTCCTCCCTCATCTGTTCATCCCCCCTGCATAAGTAAAGTGCAAACGTGACCCTGTTTCTGCTACTTTAGTCCGCGAGAAGCACGTTGATGACATCATGCAGCGTGTCCGTGGTGGGGAGGGGGGGGTCTTTTCATGTCTGACTTCCTGCCGCAGTCTCTCCCAATACCACAGCCTACTCATATAACACCGCCCTGGATCACTCACATACTCAGCCTTATAGGTTTTAGGTTTTCTAGTTCGAGTTTTCACTGGTTTCCTGGTTGTCTTTGTCCTCGCCCATAGAGGAATAGATACAGCTATACAACATTTCTATAATGTAAGGTTCTCCCTCCCTGCATGGTGGTGACAGCGAGGCTCAGAACACCACACACACACGCCTGTGACTCTGTCAGAGGAAGAAGAACTGCTGAACGCTGAAGGTTTGTGCGTGAACGCTTAGGTCCAGTGAGCTGAGAACCCGGAGGAACCGAATGCTCCTGGTTCTGGACGAATTGTTTCTGCTTTGTGAGGATGTCCAGCTTACTCGTTATTTTTATGTTTATTTTTGTAATAATAATCCTGAATTAGTTTTATAAAATACCAGTTTATTGTAATTTATACTGAGGGATAAAAGATTCCCCTTGGGAAACGTTAATAAAAATTATAATTATTTATGATCGTGTTATTGGCGATAGCTCACGACTCATGGTATGTAAGTGCATTCATGGTACTTAAAGGATTTATAAAGATCTGCGAATGGAGTCCTCACACCAACGCGTGGTTTGTTTGTGTCCCTGCTTTTCCTCCTCTCTACTCCGAGCAGGGAGCCACTGGAACTGCTTATCTGAATACTTCACATTATTATAATTCTTGTAAAAGTATCTTTTGCCCAGAAACTACTCAAGATACAGTTAGCAGGCCTGGCATATGACCTCAAAGATTGTCCTTTGACGGAGGACGGAAAACCCAGCCGTTGGCCCAGAGCGAAGATTTAACAACCAGATTACTTTTCCATAACTTCTGTGTGTGGGAATGTGGAAACAAAATGATTTATTCAGGGAGTTTCTTGGATCAATAGCCCCTCTCTCATACAAACATATTTGCTCCTGATTAGATTTTCCACAATTTCAAATCTCTAAACTTATTTTCTGTACGGTTGGTGACACGATGTATCGCCTGGTTCCATATAGGGGCCAAACAGGAAGTAAGGTATAAATCCTGGATTGTGGTGGTTAGCTGGTAAGGTTTGCGGTTACAACTCCCAGCACCCTCTGGCTAGGTTGATAGTGCTATTAAGTTTCTGACTGGGTGGAATTAAGGGCATCTATATTGATCCAGAGACCGTCCATTCACCATTTACAATTACAATCATACCCCACATCCAGGAATCAGGAAGTGGGTGGTATAAGATGGTGCTGTATTGATCCAGCCTCATGGATAATGTTGCCCGGTCAAGTCCCCTGGGTGTGAGCCTGCCTGTTGCATCTGCATACAGCACATAAATAATGGCTATTACCAGCAGTATTTATGTTGGTTTGGCACTAGGAGCTCTCACAAACACACACACACACACACCCCGTCTTCACTCCTCTAGAGGTTCGCATCCACATCTATGGGGAACCTCCAGCAGACAAAGTTCCCTACTATTCTGCGTACGGAGACACTCTCCAGCTAGCCGTTAGCTAGGGTAAAGGTCTGTATGATTACACAACCCTCCGAACCATCTCCCATCCACCATATGCACACCTTCTTAAAGACTCTCACCCACACATACACACTTACTGGTCTTGAAGACACTGTAGCAAGTAACATGCTACTACTGGGTTCTTATTGAAGGTAACGCGTTGGACTGGGCAACAGATTCGATTCACCCAGGCGTGCCGACATCTAGTGCCGAAACCGGTTCAACGCAAGTCATTTCTCTCAGCGGAGAAGAAACATCAAACAGTGATCGAACAACTAAATGAAGGGAACAAGGGAACCACATGGACCCTGATCCCGGTCTCCCTGTGACGGAGAACACAACCGACATAAGTAGATACAGTCCCTCATAAGCTCAGTGATGGGGAGAGCAGACATGAGGAGATACGGTCCCTCATTAAGCCCAGTGATGGGGAGAGCAGGCATCAGGAGATACAGTCCCTCATTAAGCTCAGTGATGGGGAGAGCAGACATGAGGAGATACAGTCCCTCATTAAGCTCAGTGATGGGGAGAGCAGGCATCAGGAGAAACAGTCCCTCATTAAGCTCAGTGATGGGGAGAGCAGACATGAGGAGATACAGTCCCTCATTAAGCTCAGTGATGGGGAGAGCAGACTTGAGGAGATACAGTCTTTCATTAAGCTCAGTGATGGGGAGAGCAGGCATCAGGAGATACAGTCCCTCATTAAGCTCAATGATGGGGAGAGCAGACATGAGGAGATACGGTCCCTCATTAAACTCAGTGATGGGGAGAGCAGGCATCAGGAGATACAATCAGTCCCTCATTATGCTCAGTGATGGGGAGAGCAGACTTGAGGAGATACAGTCCCTCATTAAGCTCAGTGATGGGGAGAGCAGACTTGAGGAGATACAGTCCCTCATTAAGCTCAGTGATGGGGAGAGCAGGCATCAGGAGATACAGTCCCTCATTAAGCTCAGTGATGGGGAGAGCAGACATGAGGAGATACAGTCCCTCATTAAGCTCAGTGATGGGGAGAGCAGGCATCAGGAGAAACAGTCCCTCATTAAGCTCAGTGATGGGGAGAGCAGACATGAGGAGATACAGTCCCTCATTAAGCTCAGTGATGGGGAGAGCAGGCATCAGGAGAAACAGTCCCTCATTAAGCTCAGTGATGGGGAGAGCAGACATGAGGAGATACAGTCCCTCATTAAGCTCAGTGATGGGGAGAGCAGACTTGAGGAGATACAGTCCTTCATTAAGCTCAGTGATGGGGAGAGCAGGCATCATAGATACAGTCCCTCATTAAGCTCAGTGATGGGGAGAGCAGACATGAGGAGATACGGTCCCTCATTAAACTCAGTGATGGGGAGAGCAGGCATCAGGAGATACAATCAGTCCCTCATTATGCTCAGTGATGGGGAGAGCAGACTTGAGGAGATACAGTCCCTCATTAAGCTCAGTGATGGGGAGAGCAGACTTGAGGAGATACAGTCCCTCATTAAGCTCAGTGATGGGGAGAGCAGGCATCAGGAGATACAGTCCCTCATTAAGCTCAGTGATGGGGAGAGCAGACATGAGGAGATACAGTCCCTCATTAAACTCAGTGATGGGGAGAGCAGGCATCAGGAGATACAGTCAGTCCCTCATTAAGCTCAGTGATGGGAGAGCAGACATCAGGAGATACAGTCCCTCATAAAGCTCACCACCTACATCTGCGGAGGTTCCCGTAGGCTGTCCCGCTTAAGACTCCTCCACCTTGCCACAGCCCCCAGCCCACAGACACAGTTGCACACACACACTCCCCCACTGTACTCAGACTCACACACTGACACACACAGTGAGACAACAGGCTACCCACGGAGCCTTTGACGGCCTCTCTTGGATTGGAGCCATGCACATTCTTTCCTTCCCAGGTTGCCATTGGTTTATCTGAGCTCAGCCAGTGCACTCTGTCACCCCTTTAAGGCTGTGTGTGTGTGTGTGTGTGTGTGTGTGTGTGTGTGTGTGTGTGTGTGTGTGTGTGTGTGTGTGTGTGTGTGTGCGCGTGTGTGTGTGTGTGTGCTGGTGTGTGCGTTTGCGTGTGTGTGCTCAAAGACAATTCTTGGAAAAGCGGAAAATGTTTTTTATGTGTGGGTGCATACAGTAGATGGTTACGCGCGCACACACACACACACGCACGCACGCACGCACGCACGCACGCACGCACGCACGCACGCACGCACGCACGCACGCACACGCACACGCACACACACACACACACACACACACACACACACTGCTTAAGCTCATGGTTGATTGTGCTTGTCCAGGCATACTCTTAGCACTACACACACACACACACACACCTACACACACACGCACACACACACACACACACACACACACACACACACACACACACACACACACATGCTTTTAATGTACCCTAATGTGGCCCCACTATTACAGACACACACACACACACACACACACACACACACACACACACACACACACACACACAACCACACACACTCACACACACACACACACTGATACAGTGCTGAGAAGTATCCACAGAGCGGCTGGCGCGGGGCCAGGAGCAACAATTGGAGGAGGTGGACGGTGCTCAGAGAGGAGACCAGGAGGGCTGAGCTTCAAAATGGACTCTCGGACCATTACTGTTTGGAAACGTCTTGTTTCAATAATACCACAAAAAGGCTGGTGTTGTTTTCCCCAGATGTGCATCATCTCAGGTCAGTCTCTGAAGGTTCAGCACGTGGAGGCTTACTTCTGCACACCATTCTCAATTCACAAACAAAGAAATGGAAAGTGTCATTTTTGGTCGAAGAACAATACCTTGAAAACCGTTCTAGAAATAAAAGATTACTTTGTTAATGTAATCAATATACTTGTGTTATGTATATATCCATATTGGTTATAAACTGTACATTATATATACATATATAAATATACATATATATATATATATGTACATTTTACATCAAATCAAAAGTCACATGAACACTTATAGATTATATCCGTGGTGCGGAGGCTCTAAAATGTGTGCGTTATCTAAATATTATTTGGGAGAGATGGTTTCTAATGCAGGACTGCAGTTGTTATGGAGGAGAGTATTGATGGAGTCTGCTGTGATTCACCAACAAGCTATGTGGCTTGGCACCACATTTGAGAGACTTTGCATATAAACATTTGTCCTCTGTATTTATCAACATGTTTCTAGCACCGGCCCAGAGCTCCCAAAGCTTCTTAGCACTTCAATCACAACAAAACACAAAATCACAAAGGAAATCTCTGCTTCTCTGTGTGCGTTTCGAAGCGGCCATGTTGTATATGGGAGCCCCTTCATCTACATCTCCTTCCTCTGTGTCTTCTCTCCCCTCTCCTTCTTGACCTTATCATGAGGATCAATGACGAACAGGGAGATACATAAAGATCATTAAACACGCGCCATTGTCTGTATACAATAGCCAGTGCGTGGTTGTGTGTGTGTGTCCACATGTGTGTGTGTGTGCGTACATCCAGTGTGTGTGAGTTTGGCTGCATGGTGTCTTGGTTCGCTAGGTCTATCGGGTGGGGGGGGGGGTTTACAACAGCTGATCTGTAATCAACACAGCTGGGTGGTCCCTGACACGTCTGCATCTCGAACCATCTAAGACTGATGAGGATGATGAGGAGGAAGAGGAGGAGGTTTCTGGTTGTATGTGTGATTGGGAGTGGAGATGGAGAGAAAGAGAGATCTAAAGAGAGGGAAAGAGGAGGTGGGGGAGAGATACAGGGAGCGCTAGAGAGAGGGGGAGATAGAGAGGGAAGAGATACACAAATGATTTCCACTGTCATAACACTTATCCACTGGTACCTAGCCACCTGGACACACACACACACACACACACACACACACACACACACACACACACACACACACACACACACACACACACACACACACACACACACACACACACACACAAACAGAGGTAGGTAGCAGCTGCAGTTTTTGCCAAGTTAATAACAGACTGATCCAGGGCCAAGCCCCCTCGCCGGACCCTGGTAGAGCTGCTAAGGAAAACAGCTTCCCCTGGTGTGTCTGCTGAGGAGGGGATCCGGGGACACAGCAAGACAGTGATAGAGAGAGAGAGACCCGGAGGACAATGGGGCCCAGAGAATGGCCAAATTAATTTCCCCAAGAGCAAGGCGATCCCCCTGACTATGCGGGACCAGGCGGGACCTGTCAATACGTCCAGCGTCTCCTCTTTCCCCTCACCCTGACGTGCTAAGGCCCTCTCGTTGCCGTGGGCCGGCTGTTTGTTTGTTCCTGCGGGGACAAGAACCTCGATGTGGTGCGGTGGTAGTGCCCTGGTATGTGCTGTATGAGCTTGTGCGTGTGCTTGTGTGTGTGTCTGTGTGCGTGTCTGTGTTTGCGACGGTAACACAATCCATGGTAATGGGTGAAGCGCAGTGAGACAGATTCCTGCCGGTCTGAGAATGCTGCGGTGGACGCCCCCGGGCGCTCTGTTGTGAGGTCACAAGGGGCTTAGGGGGGGTGGCTGCGGGGACCGGGGCCTTCTGGAACGCCGTCCCTAGACGCCGCACCGTGCAGCGGAGAGGAGAGACGGCCAGCGGGTCGGGAGGGAGAGGAATGAGCGTGAAGAGCAGCAAAACGTTTACGTCACCAGACGAATCATATGGACAAGCGTGGAGAGGATGAGGGGCGTTCGAGGAGAGGCGGATGGGAGCTCACCCCCTTTCTTCTGTCTCTCTCTCCCCGCGGTCGCAGTGCAGCCGGGGTTAAGGAGGTTGTGAGACGGTCCAGCACCCTTCCTCCCCTCTCCCCTGGGGCCCCTGCCTCCCCTCTCCCCAGTGGCCCCCCGCCAGCCTTCAGCTGAGCAGCTCGCATCACGCCGCCGTGAGCCAACCTGCTGTTAGCCAACCTGCTGTTAGCTCACATTGAGCCAACCTAATGACAGACCCCCGCCCAGAGCCAGCATGGTGCAGCCTGGCCTGGCCCGGTCCGGTCTGGTCTGGCCCCCCTCCCGGCCAGCAGTGCGGGTAAACTCGCATGAACCAAGAGTCCCAGATGAGGCCTGGCTTGATCCGCTACTCGCAGCTCGGCTGATTTGGCCTGGGTACTGACTCGCTTCCAGCAAGGCAATGCTTGGCTCTCGTGTGTGACTTTGTGTGTGTACGTGTGTGTGTGTGTTTCTCAATTTGTGTGTATTTATGTCGGTGTGTTTGTGTGCATGTATGTCTGTGTGTTTGTGTGTGTGTGTGTGTGTGTGTGTGTGTGTGTGTGTGTGTGTGTGTGTGTGTGTGTGTGTGTGTGTGTGTGTGTGTGTGTGTGTGTGTGTGTGTGTGTGTGTGTGTGTGTGTGTGTGTGTGTGTGTGTGTGTGTGTGTGTGTGTGTGTGTGTGTGTGTATGGTTACATTTTTCACAATAATGCTTATTGCTGCATTAACAATACCCTTATTGTAATCCTTTTTCTTTAAGAGAAAAAGGGAGGAAGGGGGGAGAGAGGGAGGAAGAGGGGGGGGGGGGAGGGAGGTGGTCGGGTTGAAGGTTGTAGGGGGTTGAAGAATCTCAAGAAAGGTCACTTCAGTACTTTAACTCAGAGCAGTCGCTCATGACCCTTAGCATAAATAGACTGTGGTGTATGTGTGTGTGTGTGTGTGTGTGTGTGTGTGTGTGTGTGTGTGTGTGTGTGTGTGTGTGTGTGTGTGGTGTGTGTGTGTGTGTGTGTGTGTGTGTGTGTGTGTGTGTGTGTGTGAGAGTGATATGCTCATTGTGATTTTGCAATAAACTACACATGCCTCAATTGCTGTGTATGTCTCCGACCACACTGGGTGTTGAAAGGCAGCTGCTCTCTCTCTCTCTCTCTCTCTCTCTCTCTCTCTCTCTCTCTCTCTCTCTCTCTCTCTCTCTCTCTCTCTCTCTTCTCTCCCTATTCCTCTCACTCTCCTTCTCTCTATCTCACTCTCCCTATTCCTTTTTCTCCTCCCCACGTCTATCACACAAACACGAAGC
>NC_082390.1:22963833-22968550 GCF_031168955.1 Gadus macrocephalus | reverse complement strand
GGAGGAGGAGGAGGGGGGCAGATAGAGAAGAGGAGGGTGGAGGAGGAGGTGTTTGAGGAGGACGGCTCCAGTCACTAAAGGACGTGGAGGCGTTGAAGAGGCTGAGGGGGGGGGGGCTGCAGGCGGTGGGGTGGGACAGCTGGTCAGACAGCCATCAGGGTGTCTCCTGTGCTGCCAGCTCCCGGGGGCCAGCTCGCCAAGGAAAGGACTAGAGTCAACACGGGGCGTGTTTGTGTTGGGGGGCATTTTCTCAAAACCTGTTCTCTTTCCGTGATCAGCGTTTTTTTCCCGGCTCCCCGCTCTCCCCTCCGCCGTCTCGCTGTCAGAGCGTACATGCCCTTCCCTCGTGGAAAGGAGTGTTCGTGTTACAGCGTTTCTACTCTGCTGCACACATGGAAAAGCTAAATGCACACTCCAATGTTCTCTGTGTAGTTATGTAAATAGCAGGGACACAGCGACTGGGCTTTCCCCAGTGGAAGGGGGGTGGGGGGGGGCATGGAGGGGCTAAGAAGGGGTTCCACTAGCAACCCATCCCCCCTGCCCCACCAACCTTCCCCCACTACATCACTGCAGCCTTTGTTAGCAAGAGTGCAGCAAGTTCGGCCTGTTGCGGTTATCATAACAGCTAACAGTCCACATAATGACATGGTATAGGCCCTTATTCCTACAGATATTCCTATACTGTTTGTTTGGACAATGTCTCGTGATGTCAGTGTGTGTGTGTTTGTGTGTGTGTGCCGTCCCTCCATGCAGCCAGCGAGTGTAGGTGTGACTGTTGCACCAGGAGGATGTTTTACTGACCTTTGACCTGACAGGTAAATCGAACCCAAAGCCTCCTGGTATCAACCCCCAGCCCCACTCCAGCCCCCAGACTCTCTCTCTCTCCCTCCCCTCCCTCCCTCTCTCTCTCTCTCTCTCTCTCTCTCTCTCTCTCTCTCTCTCTCTCTCTCTCTCTCTCTCTCTGACGGAGCGGGTCGTGTTGAGAGCAGTGCGTAATCGTTTTCGGTTTTTTGCCAATGTTGGCTTCTTTTTTATTTATTTATTTTCTAACAAGTAGCTGTCTAAATTCAACTGTAACTTTGTCTAAAAAGCTTGCGTTTGACCGGCTTGGCGCTTCGCCAGCCGCAGTTTTACTGCAAACAAACATTTGGTAGAATGGCCACGACAGGTGGTTCCGTGATGCCCCGTCTCGTACTCACTCCCAAGCATGGCTGTAGGTGCGTGCCGGACGCCTCGGTTACGGTGGAGGATGTTTTATTGGCAATGTGCGAGGTAATTGGTGGTGGAAAGAAAATCAAATCTGCCTCTCGTATGAATAAAGCCATTGTGTTTTTTTTATCGGAAACCGCTTTGGTGGATTAATTGATTGAGGAAGGGCTTGTCATTAAGGACTTATTTGTTCAAGTTTTACCTCTATCGTCCCCTGCCAAGAGGGTTGTTCTCTCTAATGTACCCCCTTATTTGAAGATGAGATTTCGGAGAGGATCCTCTCCAGATACGGGAAACAAACGGCACCGATAAGGCCGGTTCTAGTCGGCTTTAAAAAGCAGACTTTATATCATGTGGAGAGCTTCAGATTACAAACGTTCATGATTTTGAGTGAACAGCATCAGGACCTGGACGTGGCTGTTAAGCTGACGCATGGAGGGAAGGACTATGTTCTATACATTTCCTCAAACTCCATGAAATGTTTCGCTTGTGGAGAACACGGACATTTCAGGGGATCATGCCCGGGTACAGAGCAGGGAGGACGGCCTTCTGGGGCCAAGAACACTGCAGGTGCAGGTGCAGCGACGGCGAGTCGGGCTTCTGGGGAGCCGGCGCAGGGTGTTCACCCTGCGCCCGGTCCCGCACCAACACCAACGGTACCTGTTGCGGAGACACCCGGTCCCGCACCATTACCAACGGGACCTATTGCGGAATTACCGACCCCCGATCCCGCACCTTTGGCACCGGGACCGGTTGTGGACTCCCAGATCCCTGGTCCTTCTGGTGCTGGAGCACAGGGGGCGTTCAACTGGCGGGAGAAACGTTTTTTTCTGACATCTCAGCGCCCACCGACCAGCGAAGCTGATGAGGAACCAGGGATCGCCGCATCGCTGGAGGACGCCACGGAGGAGGACGCCACGGAGGAGGGCGCAGAGATCGCCGTGTCGCTGGAGGACGCCGCTGAGGACAACGCAGAGATCGCTGCGTCGCTGGAGGACGCCGCTGAGGAGGACGCGCACCGAACGGCGGGTTTGCAGCGGCTGAAACCGGCCAGTCAACTAGAACGGAGCAGCGGCAAGCGTAAAGCTAAGAGCCGTGTGAGCCGGGGGGGGGGGGGGGGGGGCGAAAACTGGGCGCAGAACGCGTTCTTTAGAGAGGAGTGGGGCGCTTTCGGAGAATGAATCAGAAATTGATTTTAACGAGTACCAGGAAGTGCCCATGGAGAATGTGCAGCAGCCTGTACAGGGGGAGAGTGTGGAGTTTCCAGGGAAGTTTGTTCGGAAGGGTAAGCAGAATTTGTACTCTATTACCAGACTAAACAAATTTCTGGACGACACAAAGGGTCAGCGTAAGATAAGCCTTACATCTTTCTTTCCTATAATTTGTTTCTCCTCTCCTCTACTGCGGCTTTAAGGAATGCCACCATGACAGAGCTTACCATACAGAAGCGTTTCCGAATCAAGAAACTGCAGAGTACAGTAAGGGCTGAATTAAGTAGTCGGGCCAAATCCACAGTACCTCCCAATGAGTGTTCGTAACTTGTTTTTACGGTTGGTTTTTCTTACCATCTTCATGGCCACTATTATTCTTGGGTCCCTAAACATCAATGGCTGTAGAAATGCTAAGAAAAGAGCGGCACTACTGGAATATATTTATCTTAAAAAGTCCTCTGTTGTCCTTTTACAAGAGTGTCACTCCGACCAAGATAACCAGCCTCAGTGGGAAATGGATTGGAAGGGACCAGTGTTTTTGAGTCATGGATCTAGTGTCAGTGCTGGAGTAGCTACTCTTCTCTCTCCTGGTCTACCTTGGCAAGGTTTGTCTCATGTGAACATAATAGCAGGACGCCTACATAGGGTTGATGCCTCCTTAGATGGAATGGTTTTGTCTTTCTTCAATATCTATGCTCCTTGCCTCGGCCAGGAGAGATGTGGTTTTTTTAAAGCCCTGTCTGACGCACTAAAAAGCTGCCCCCCAGATAATGTTCTTATTCTAAGTGGGGATTTTAACTCCACACGGGACCACACTTTGGATAGGAACCATGATGAGCCTCATCCCCAATCAGCCAATGAGCTGAGGGCGTTGATAGCTTACCATGGCCTTGTGGATGTGTGGAGAGAGGAATTTCCAGGGTCTAGACAGTACACCTGGTTGAAAACTAATCGAAACATGCTATCAGGGGCAAGGCTAGACCGTATTTATGTCAGAAAACAGGATAGGGGACGTTTTTTTAAGACCAGTATCACCCCGATGGGCCTGTCTGACCATCACTATGTCACTGTGTCAATTGTCACCACACTTCATAGGCCGAAGAGCCCGTACTGGCGTTTTAACAGTAGGCTACTTCAGGATCAGGGGTTTGTGAGTTCCTTCACCTTTTTTTGGGAGACCTGGAGGGTGGAGAAAGCACGATGCAAGTCCCTAACTCAGTGGTGGGACCTCGGGAAAGTCCAGATTAGATTGTTTTGTCAGCAATACACCGCAAATTCCACCAGAGCGGTCAAGATAAAACTTGAAGCTCTGGAACAAGAGATTTTATTTATAACTGCGAAGGCCAGTGGTAGGGATATGGCAGGTTTTGAGACCTATCTGAACCAAAATAAGTTACAACTCAGGAGCCTTCTGGAGGATATGGGGGAGGGGGCCCTAGTGAGAGCCCGCTATTTACTTTATGCAGACAAAATTTTTCTTTGGACTGGAGAAGCGGACATCAAAAACTGAAAATATGCAGTGTCTCAAGCTCCCTGGTGGAAGAGAGACAACTGACTCAGCTGACATCAGGTCACTTTTGTTGGTTTTTTACGAAGATCTGTTTAGAGCTGAAGATTGTGCTGTATCTGCGGTGGATGAGCTCCTGCAAGGTCTACCACGATTAGGAGATGAGGAGGCCCTGAGTCTAGAGCACCCCCTCTCCTACTGTGAGCTCACTCAGGCGGTGCAACAGCAGAACTCTGGCCGGTCGCCTGGGTTAGATGGTCTGTCGGGTGAATTCTATAAGACTTTCTGGTCTCTTTTAGGGCCTGACCTGCATACCGTCCTCCAGGAGTCTGTTAAACAGGGAAATCTCCCTTTGAGTTGTCGCAGGGCAGTCCTGTCTTTGCTCCCCAAAAAAGGGGATTTGGGATACTTAAAAAATTGGCGCCCTGTCTCCCTCCTATGCGTGGACGCAAAGATCTTCTCAAGAGCACTCACCAACAGGTTAAAGGCTGTAGTAGGCTCAGTGGTCCATAGAGATCAAACATACTGTATCTCAAATCGATCGATTTTTGATAACCTGTTTCTGGTTCGTGACATCATAACCACAGCAGCTTATCATAAACTGAACCTAGGCCTTCTCTCCTTAGACCAGGAGAAGGCTTTTGATCGGGTCGATCATGGTTTTCTGTTTAGAACTTTGGAAGCTTTTGGGTATGGTCCAGTTTTCATAGGTCTCATCAAGTTGCTATACAAAGACATTTTTAGTATCCTTAAGATAAACGGCTCACTCACCAGACCTTTCTCTAGAGTG
>NC_082390.1:22936333-22956333 GCF_031168955.1 Gadus macrocephalus | reverse complement strand
TTTCACAATCAAATATTCATCAATCCTAAAAGTTATGGGCTTGTACACGATGTCTGTGTTAAGAAAATATGTGTTTGCTGTACGGTGTTTGATGCATTGATTTAAAAGTACAACTTGGTACCGCTGTATCAGCTGTCATTTCCCAAATAATTTACCAAGAATGTGTGGCTAGGTAGATGAGAGAAGCAAAGTGTATGCGCGAGGTGCACAAGTAACATGATGCATGCGCCCTTAAAGTAGCATCTGAACAACGCGCCACTGACTTGAAACCAGCTATTTCGTGGTTTGTGGCGCAAGTGATTTCTGAAACTGCAAAATAGCACCAGGGAACGTTTGCGCCAGAACACGCCTCCTCCTTTCACTGATCCGCCCCCTGGGGCGCAAGATCATTCCCTAATTTAGCAACGCATGCCTGTGGAGGGAACATAACACTCTGTGCCAGTTGCAAACTAGAAACAACACATGCGTCGGCGTAGAAAGTACATTGCGCTGGATGGATTTAAAATAGGGCCCCTTATATGGCTGGCCAATTGGCAAAACAAAAGTTGGAAAATCGCAGGTTAACATGAAGCCATCGACGTTCTGAGAGACGATAGTTTAGTGAGGGTGATCAAGTGTAAGCTTTATTGAGTCTCAGGACTCAACTACCTGATTTCCACTCCAGGCGGAAGGAAGAGAAACCAACTCTGTCACATAAATCTGTTGAAACCATATTATGGTTGCGAATTTCCCCAGAAATCAGTGGTGGAGCCAGTTTTTGGTAGGGGAGAAGATGTGGCAGTGCCTGATGATGCTGTACTGCATGGTTGTTTGAAGAACTCGGAATGTCTAAAGAATATAGATTTACATTTAGGGCATTTAGCGGACGCTTTTATCCAAAGCGACTTACAGTAAGTACATTTGTCATAAGAAGTGCAACAATATATCGTACAGATATAATGTACAGAAAGGATGTTCATTGAACCAAGTGCAAGTACAACAATCGCAAGGCTAACCAATTTCCTGTATTACAGCAATGATAGATAATACAATCCAACACAATACAATACAGTGTACAATGGTGGCCGGAAGGGGGAGGGTGGCTATGCAGAGTCGAGGTGGACTCTGAACAGGTGAGTCTTGAGTCTTTTTCGGAAGATAGTGAGCGACTCTGCGGTCCTGAGAACGGCAGGGAGCTCGTTCCACCACTGAGGTCCCAAAACCGAGAAAAGTTGTGACTTTGCTGAACGGCCTTTGCTAGCTCTTAGCGATGGCGGCACCAGACGTCCAGCTGAGGTAGTTGAGCGGAGGGATCGAGCTGGGGTGTGTGGCTTTAGCAAGGCTTGGTGGTAGGCAGGGGTAGTTCCATCGACTGCCTTGTATGCCAGTACCATCGTCTTAAATTTAATGCAAGCTACTACAGGGAGCCAGTGGAGGTCCCGGAAGAGGGGGGTCACATGGGAGAACTTCGGTAGGTTGAACACGAGGCGCGCTGCCGCATTCTGTCTGCAAAGGTTTAATCGCAGAGGCAGGAAGTCCAGCCAGGAGTGAGTTGCAGTAGTCGAGGCGGGAGATGACCATTGATTGGACTAGAAGATGAGTTGCTTCCCTTGTGAGGAAGGGCCGGATTCTGTGGATGTTGTAAAGTGCAAATCTGCAGGATCGGGCCACCGCAGTGATGTTTGCGGTGCAGGATAACTGATTGTCCAATACCACACCGAGGTTTCTGGCAGTTGGAGAAGGAGATACAGTGATGTTCTCAACGGTGACCAGTAACCAGTTGAGGTTAAGCCTCAGGTGATGGGCAGTTGTCCAGGTGCTGACGTCCGCCAGACATTCCGATATGCGTGTTGCAATCAGGGCATTATCAGATGAGGGGAAAGAGAGAAATAGCTAAGTGTCGTCAGCATAGCACTGATAGGAAAAGCCGTGTGATGCAATTACAGAGCCCAGAGATCTAGATCTATAGAGGGAGAACAGAAGAGGCCCCAGTACAGGGCCTTGAGGGACACCAGTTTCATGCTTGCAAGGTTTGGACAAGGAACCATTTCATGTCACTTGATAGGTACGGTTCATTAGGTAGGATGTGTACCAGGAAAGAGCAGATTCAGCGATGCCAAGTTCGGCAAGAGTGCCAAGGAGGATCTGGTGGTTCACCGTGTCAAATGCTGCGGACAGGTCGAGGAGAATGAGAACCGATGAGAGGGACGAGGCTCTGGCAGCACGGAGGGACTCAGTCACCGCGAGGTGAGCCGTCTCAGTGGAGTGTGCCTTCTTGAAGCCTGACTGGTGAGGGTCAAGCAGGTTGATAGATGAGAGATAGGAGGACAGTTGGTTAGCAATGGCACGTTCCAGTGTTTTAGAGAGGAATGAAAGAAGAGATACCGGTCTGTAGTTCTGGATGTCGGTGGTATTAAGAGTTGGTTTTTTGAGGAGAGGCTTTATTCTGGCGATCTTGAAAGATGCTGGAACAATGCCTGAAGTGAGGTAGGAGTTGATAAGTGAGGTGAGAAATGGCAGGATGTCGCTTGAGACATCCTGGAGGAGAGAGGAGGGGATAGCGTCAAGGGGGCAGGTGGTGGCATGGTTAGATGTTATTAGTCTGTTGACCTCGTCAGAGGTGAGAGGGCTAAATTGGGTAAAGACAGAGGAGGGGATGGGAGGAGGGAGGATGGAGGCAGGGATAAAAGAGGAGCTAATGTCCTTCACTTTCTGTGTAAAGTAGGTAACAAAGTCATCAGCAGTGAGGCAGGAAGGAGGTGGGGTTGAGGGAGGGTTGAGGAGGGACGAAATCAGGGAAAACAGTTTCCTGGGGTTTGAGGTGGAGGAGTTGATTTTGGTCCGGTAGAAGGCAGATTTGGTTGTTGACACGCTAGAGGTGAAATCAGAAAGAAGGAAAAGATGGTGAGATGGATCGTTAGGACAGTCTGATCTCTTCCATTTCTTCTCAGCTGCCCACCACTTTGTTCTACAAGTCCGCAGAGGATCGGACAACCAAGGAGGGGGGGGGTGAGGATCGCACCTGGTCTGGAGTGGAAGGGACAGAGGGAATCCAAGGAGGTGGAGAGGGAGGATAGCAGAGTGTCTGAAGATTCATCTGTAGATAGTTGAGAGAATCGTTCAATAGAGGGTAGTGAAGACTGAGCAGTAGAGGCAAACGTAGAGGGAGAGAGGGATTTGAGGTTACGGCGAGTGGTGACAATGTGGGGACTAGAGAGGAGGGGGGGAGAGGATTTCAAGGGGAGAGAAAAATCCACAAAGTGATGGTCAGACACGGGGAGCGTGGTAACGGAGAGAGCAGAGGTGCCGCAGGACCTAGTGAATATTAGGTCAAGCTGGTTCCCGGCCCTGTGTTTGGGAGGAGAAGGGGATAGTGTTAAGTCAAAGGTGGCACAAAAGTTGGTTAGTTCAGGTGAAGTGCAACTTCTTTGGCAGGATGTTGAAGTCGCCGAGGATAACGAGTGGTGTGCCATCCTCAGGAAAGCAGCTGAGAAGGGCATCCATCTCGTCGTTGAAGTCACGGAGGGGACCTGGAGGACAGTAGATCACCACAATGGAGAGCTTGATGACAGCATGGAGTTCAAACGCAGATCTGGCCAAGTGTTCTAGTGGAAGGACCTGGTAGGACCACATGGGCGAGATGAGGAGTCTGGTCCCTCCTCCTCGCCCGGATGGTCTAGGGGTGTGCGAGAATGAGTAGATGGTGGAGAGGGCAGCAGGAGTAGCAGAGTTCTCCGGAGTGATCCAGGTCTCTGTCCGGGCCAGGAAGTGAAGGGTCATGAGGGACGCGTAGGCTGAAATCGAGTCTGCCTTCTTGACCGCCAACTGGCAGTTCCAGAGTCCTCCCATCACCTCAAGGTCAGTGTAAGCAAGTGTAGATGGATGGCACAGATTGGACGGGTTACTGCGCCAAGCAGAGTAGCCATGGTAACGCTGTCTACGGGTAGAAATCCTGACAATGATGGAAGTACGACACATAGCTACAATAGGGCAGGTGGCCCCCCCGGGCTTCCTCGAGGGACTCCCGCAGGGAGACTCCCTTAGTCTTTGTTTCCCGGGTCTTCGTTTGCAGGGTCCTGACGCTACAGCTGAAGCTACTAATAGCTAGACCTTAAATGGCCATGGTAGCTCAGGCAGACTTAGCTCCGCCCAGCTATCAAGCCTTTTGTTCCCCCCTTAAGTGGAAGAAACTAGCAAAAATAACTACCTCTTAACTGATAACAACAGGACAGGTCTAAATCACACTGCAATAACAGATGGAAAGTCAGAACAAGCAATCGTAATTCTAAACACTAGGAATCTTAGTTACCAAACTCACCTACAGCCAGATATGAGACAACCTACAAGTAAGACAAAATGTATTATACTGTTGTCTCATTTATCTGCTGAAAATCAGACCGAGTTAGCTGAACTGATTGGAAGTTATCCAGGTTTATTTGGAGACACGCCATCTATGACAACCCTAATAGAGCATGATATTGACGTTGGCAATGCTTAACCCATCTGTTACGAGCTGACCTACCGCGCTCACTATTACCCGGGTAGACAGCCCGTAACCTATTTCTGTCCCTACGTGGTCGGTTGAACTTGAGTATTGTTCCTAATCTTTCCCTGGGTGAGTGCAATCTAACCAATTTAGGGGGTTTGGTGCAAGGTACTCACCAAAGGTCCACAGCCACCGTAGGCGAGCAGCTCCGCGTCCCGCCGCACCTGCACCTCGTATTAGGGCCCGCGTTCTAAGTCAAATTTTTATATTCCCCCGTGTATATATAAATACAAAAGAATTTCAAATTATAAATATGTACACTTTAGGTTGAAAGTATAGACTGTCCCGTTGAAACGAATGGCGCAGTGATTATTCTTCAAAACGAGAGCTGTTTATTTGTGAAAAATGGATTAAACTGTAATCAGACAACGCGGTTATATGCTATAGACCCTAGAGTATCTGTGGTATAAAGGCTGAGACGAATTTCGAATTATAAATATGTACAATCCATAACGTTAATGCTCTAGCTGTTGCTACTTACCTGTGATGAGCACCTCAACACCGCCCCCTCTGTGTGACATCAGTACTGACTAGGGATGTCCGATATTGGCTTTTTTGCCGATATCCGATATGCGATATTGTCCAACTCTAAATTTTCGATTCCGATATCAGCCGATACCGATGCCGATATTTGGGTTATTTTTCCTCAAACCTAATTTAGGTAACATTACATATCTCCTGTTGTGGAATTAACACAACATGCTTAATGTTATTGTGATGCCCCACTGGATGCATTCTTGAATGCAACAAGGCTTTCCAAATGTTAACATTGTCTGTGCAAAATAAGAAAAATACTTCAACTTAATTTAAGGGAAAAGTGCCATGTTTATTTTTATTTTTTTAATGGTCTCAGACAACAGTTTGGATTACACTCTCCCTGAGATAATCTTGACAATGCCCACAACAAATAGGGCAAACTTGACTTCACAAATGATAAAACATTGTACCTGAACAACTATGTGCAACAGAGCAGTATGTTTCTTTAACTAAAACTCAATAACCTTAATTGAATAAATGCACAAATATGAGTCAATTACAATGTGCACTGTACTGCACAATTTTGAAAACATTTATTTGAGCAATAAAAAAAAATATATATATATATATATATATATATTATCGGTTTTAAGGCAAAAAAAATCCGATACCGATATTGACCGATATTACATTTTTATGCTAATATCGGACCGATAATATCGGTGGGCCGATAATATCGGACATCTCTAGTACTGACCCTTACCCTAAGCATACGGTACCCTACCGTTACACCATCCGCCAGAGATTCCTTGAGGAAAAGAGGAAAATACTGGTCCGTGAAGTAAACTACATGTTGGATAATCAAATTGCAGTACCCTCTGCTTAAAGTTGGGCATCTCCATGCTTGCTAATGGAGAAATCCGATAAATCATCTCGATGTTGCAAAGATTTTCGTAACGTTCCACTGCCCCGGATGGAGGACTTCATTGACCAGGTTGGTGCAGCAAAATTTGTTATCAAATTAGATTTACTTAAAGGGTATTGGCAGGTGCCATTAACTCCAAGAGTTTAGGAAAAAAACTGTCATGGGTTTTGGTTTGCGCAACACACCAGCTAAGTTTAAAAGATTAATGAATATGGTTGTCAACAGACTTGAAGGTTGTGCAGTATATATGGAAAATATTGTTATTGACAGTAATACCTGGGAGGATCACTTAAGCCACATTCAGGCTTTGTTTGAACGACTTGAAAAAGCAAATCTGACTGTAAATTCAGCTAAATGTGAGTTCACAAAAGTGATGGGTCAATCCAAATTCATCTGCTCCGTCTCATGTCAGCAAGCCTTTAACGACATTAAATCCTTGTCATGCTCTGCTCTAGTCCTCCTAGCTCCCAGACTTGATCAGCCTTTCAAGCTTCATGTGGACGCAAGCCATGTTGGAGCAGGTGCTGTACTCCAAAGTTCAACTCCTACCAACTGAACTATTCAGTTATAGAGAAATAAGCACTGGTATTAGTTTTGGCTCTACAACATTTCAATGTGTACCATGATTTGGAAATGCCAATTGTAGTCTTATCAGTCCATAACCCTCTCACCTTTCTGAACTCTCTGCAGAACCCTAATCAGAGGTTAATGCAATGGATTCTGTTTTTAAACCTTACAACTTTGACATCCGTCATATTAGGGGCACCAACAATGTCATGGCGGATTCTTTGTCCCGTGCACCTTTCTAACTGATTGTAACTGTTTGCAACTAACATCTCTCCTATCCTCTAAAGTCTGTATTACTCCTCTTCAATTACTCCCAGGTGCAAATGTTGCTAGGGATGGAGTTGCTGAGACCGAAGGGAAGGTGGGGCATGTTGTTTAAAGGTGTGTTTGACTTAATTTAACTGAAAACCTGAAAATGGATTTCTATGTACATGAGTTTATGCCCTTCACTAATTTCCAGGATAGCGATCCTGTCTTATGGGGGGGAGTGTTAACGGCCAAAGGGATACCTTTCTTGTTTGCTGCTTGTGCAATCTGCGCAGGGAGCTGGTGGGCGGAGCCACATAAATTGGTGAGATGCAGCGCACCTGAGCTGGCTTCGCTTGGGATCCTTTAAAGCAGTCCTGCCCAATTGGCTCACTCTCCCTGGCGTTCAGATTGACATTTTGTATTTGTTGTCTTTAGTTGTATCACATTTCATTTTTCCTTTATTAAAGGGGACATATTATGAAAACAACACTTTTCCTGGGATTTTGGTTGTTGTTATGGGCCTCTGGTGCTCCCACACGCATACAAACTTTGAAAACAGTCTGTACATGATATTTTGAGTGAGATAAGCATTTCTGAAAGTACCCCACCTACAGTTACCAAACAAGCAATTCAGTTTCGGCGCCTCCTACGTAGGAAGGGGGAAAGTTGAATATTACTTACGCCTACGCAGCTAGATGAGCCCGCCCAAAACTTATTTTCCCCCGCTACTTTTCTTTTGCTCCACAAACATGGCTGAAGTCACCACCATCGCTGCACTGCATTTGTTGTGGGAGTTCGAGGAGAGTAGAAAACCCAAACGCTGTCGTGTTTGGGTGCATGACATCCTCCGTAGGCGCTCACAGCTGGAACAGCAGGAACTCCGCCTGGAAGATGGTCAGTTCCAGTTGTATTTTTGGTTGACTGGGGCCATGTTCGATGACTTGCTAGTCCGGGTTGGTGCCAGGATCTCCCGTCAGGACACCAACTACAGGCACTTCGTATCAGCTATGGAGCACTGCGGAGCGCTTAATGCTCCATCTCTCTGCCAGTGCCGTTGGGTCAAGCTCAACGCTGATTGGCTATCGTGGCTAAGAGTCATGTGTAGGAGTGTAAAAAGTTCAATTTTTTGAGCTCCACGCGTAGGTGCGTTGGGCGCGTAGATGCATTGGGCGCGTTATTTAGGTGCGTTGCTTTACGCGCTGCTTTTTTGCTTTACAAGCTGCTTTAGCGCGTGTAACGCATCTATGCGCCTAAACCAATGGTTCCCTATGCAAAACACTCATAACTCGTGTGGCCATACCTTTAGAACGCCTCTGCAAAGTCCATTAATTCCTGATAATGGACACCTTGAAGGGCATTATCCCGCTTATACCATGGTCACGTTACCATATCAAGTTTACACAAGCCATAACTTAGTTTCCCTGGTAATGCCTGAGGGTCTGACTAATACTTGGAACGATCATTACCCTCCCTTAAGGTTCTTATGCAACAGAAAAACGTTTCTGTTCAAACCTCCATGTAAATAGGACGGACCTTAGCTACGACTTGGCAATGGGAGGTATTCTAGTCCGCTGAGCTATGAGCCAGAGAGCTAACGTTATGCATTGTACATATTTATAATTCGTAATTCGTCCCAGCCTTTATACCACTGATTCTCTAGGGTCTATAGCATATAACCCCGTTGTCTGATTGCAGTTTAATTCATTTCTCAAAATTTACCAGCTCACGTTTTGAAGGCTGAACAGACAATTTGAATGGAACTACTTAGCAGGTTTATATCAGGGGTTAATGCCCACCCTGCAGCCAATCAGAATTGAGCATTCCCCCAGACCATGGTATAAGTAGATATATTATATAGATATATCTATATGCAATTATTACACAGGTCTTCTCAATGCTGTGGAACGCTCTGTTCACTTGCATTGGCCTTTCACAACTTCCAGCGGTGAGTTATATTTGATAGTTCACCGTTGCTTAGTACAATTGACTGCTGTCAAAGGAAGTGAATTTTTTTCCGTCTTTCGTATCACTCCGCAAGTAGTCCGGTAACTTATCAACCCAAGCGTACTCGGTTGCTAAACGAAGTCAACATCTTTGGCAGACTATTTCTCAACACTACTATGCTGGTAACAGATATATTGTAAAAAGACACGCTGTGTGAAGTATTTTTTTTCGTTTTGGCAAGTAGCCGTGTAATAAGCGGGATAATGTATAGAACGACGTTGGTCAATATCGAAAATAAGCCCCTTCAGGGCAAAGCAAGACACCTCCGCTTCGCGTCGGTGTCCGGTTCGCCCTGTCGGGGCTTATTCTTCTGATAATGACCGGCGTTCTATACATTATCCCTTGCATAATACATCTATATATAGATATATCTACATGTAACTAATGTATCTGCGTATATATTTATCTACATATGTATCCATCTATTCAATCAATTCAATTTTATTTGTATAGCCCTTAATCACATTACAGTCTCAAAGGGCAGGCCAAATATTGATGCGCCCCCCCTTTACCCAAGCCCCCACAAGGGCAAGAAAAAACTCCCTTGAAATTAGCAAGAAAGATTAGGAAGAAATCTTGAGGAGAAACGCATAGTAGGGCATCCCTTCTTCCAGGGATGGTCAGGAGTGCAATGGGTGCCATAATTGACATACAGGTAAATACATGCACATCACATTAAATTGGTGATGTGGTGCTGTGTTAACCATGAGGAGAGTCCAGGCATCCAGTCCAGTCACCGCAACATGCTAGAACAGACAGAATAGTGAATTAGAACGGAAAAGTACATAATGGAAATGTATACTGTATTAACAAAAGCACAAACAAACACAGAGTGGTCTTCACATTGCATCTGTGTCGTTTTCACACTCCACGCTTTCCTTTGAATAGCTCCACAGTCAGCTTCCCTGATCAGCGGTGGCAGCCTATTCCCTAGGAAGGGGGCTCGATAGGCAAACACTCTATGTCCAGCCGATTTCTTTATAGCCTTCGGTAGTGAAAGAAGGCCAGCTCCCGAAAACCGGAAGGACCGAGAAGCACTATAAGGAATGATCAGATCCTTCAGGTAGGATGGAGATAGTCCATGCAAGGCTTTATAGGTTAGCAGTAACACCTTAAAATCCGATATGGAAGTTATTGGTAGACAGTGCAAAGAGGTGAGAATTTCTCGTTCTGGTCAGCAGACTAGCTGCAGCATTCTGTACAATCTGTAGACTTCTTGTGGTAGAGTTTTGTAGTCCCGAGAACAATGAATTACAGTAATCAAGTCTTGATGATATAAATGCATGAATCAGTGTATCTGCATCTGCTGCAGATAACATTGGTCTGATTTTTGCAATGTTCCTCAGATGGAAAAAAGCAATTCTCGTTATACTTCTAACTTGTAGAACATTTGAGGGTCGAACAGGACACCAAGATTTCCGCAAAATGCACTCTGTGGATGGTGAGGCCATCCAACCACAGTGAGACATCCTCAAATTCTCTCTGGTCCTGCTTTGAGCCGATAATAATCAATTCAATTCAATTCAATTCAATTTTATTTGTATAGCCCTTAATCACCATTACAGTCTCAAAGGGCTTAACAGGCCAAATATTCATGACACCCCCCATTATCCAAGCCCCCACACGGGCAAGAAAAAACTCCCTTGAAATTAGCACGGAAGAAATCTTGAGAAGAAACGCATAGTAGGGCATCCCTTCTTCCAGGGATGGTCAGGAGTGCAATGGGTGCCACAATTGACATTCAGGTAAATACATGCACATCATAATAAAATGGTGAATGGGTTCTGGCCGGTTATCCATGAGGAGAGTCCGGGCATCCAATCCAGCACCCGCAACACGCTAGAACAGACAGAATAGTGAATTAGAACGGAGAAGTACATAGTGGGAATGTATACTGTAATAACAAAAGCACAAGCAAATAGAGTGGTCATCACGTCGCATCTGTCGTTTTCAAACTCCTATGTTCCAAATGCAAGATTGTAGAGGTGCGTTTTGAGCTTTCCTTTGAATAGCTCCACAGAGTCAGCTTCCCTGATCACTGATGGCAGCCGATTCCATAGGAAGGGGGCTCGATAGGCAAACGCTCTCTGTCTAGCCGATTTATTTTTAACCTTCGGCAGTGAAAGAAGGCCAGCTCCCGAAGACCGGAGGGACCGAGAAGGACTATAAGAATGATCAGGTCCATCAGGTAGGATGGAGATAATCCATGCAAGACTTTATAGGTTCGCATTAGCACCTTAAAGTCTGATCTGAAAGTTATTGGTAGCCAGTGCAGAGAGGCGAGAATAGGTGTGATATGATCAAACCTTCTCGTTTTGGTCAGCAGTCTAGCTGCTGCATTCTGTACAAGCTGTAGACTTTTTGTGGTCAAGTTTGGTAATCCCGAGAACAGTGCATTGCAATAATCCAATCTTGACGAAACAAATGCATGAATCAGTGTCTCTGCATCCGCTGCAGATAACATTGGTCTGATTCTTGCAATGTTTCTCAGATGGAAAAAGGCAATTCTAGTTATACTTCTAACATGTTGGTCAAAGCACAGTTGAGGGTCAAACAGGACACCAAGATTTTTGACAGACGCACTCTGTGGGATGGCGAGGTCATCCAACCACAGTGAGACATCCTCAAACTCTCTCCGGTCCCGCTTCGAGCCGATGATTATAAGCTCTGTCTTCCCAGTGTTAAGCTGTAGGAAGTTTTTTGACATCCAGCCCTTCACTGCAACCAGACAGGACTCAGGCTTTTTGAGCAGTGGTTTTATCACCGCAGCCTCGAAATTCAAGGGAATAATTCCTGTGGAAAGTGAGAGATTCATAAGCGAGAGGATTGCAGGGCCCACCGTGGGAAGAAGTTCCTTAAGAACCTTGGAAGGGAGAGGATTCAACATACAAGTTGTTGGTTTCAATGCCTTTATCACCTTTTCAAGTTCAACCAGAGGAATTGCCTTGAACTCCAGGAGAGTTGCCTCAGAGTTCCCCATCCTACTGGGCAAGATCCCATCCTGCCCCGCAGGATGTGTAGGACAAGTTGCACGGCAAGCATCAATTTCCTCTCTAATCAATTGAATCTTATTTTCAAAGAAATCCATGAATTGACCTGCCAAGAGGGAGGAGCCTACGCTCTGAGTCTGTTTCTAAGTCAGACTCTTTTGATTGTTTTTCTATTCAAGTTGATGATACTGGAAAAATAGGCGTTCCTGGCAGTAGTCACCCTTATAGGTGAGCAGACTGTTGTGCCAGGCAAGATGAAAGACCTCAAGTTTAGTCGAGCGCCATTTGCGTTCAAAGATTCTGCAGCTTTGATTCAGGGTGCGCGTTTCTGCATTAAACCAGGGAGCTGTTTTTTTCAAGGATCGTTGTTTAATTACGAGCAGAGCAACTGAATCAATGGCAGCAGACAAGGCATTGTTGAGGTCATCAGTAAGGCACTCCACAGAACCCCTATAGTTACAAAGAGGAGCAAATGTACGGGGTAACTTGTTTGCCATAGCTGTAATGGTTGTAGGGATGATACAACGACAGCTGAAAGTAGCCTGCTGATCGTCGCAGGGGCAGGATACCACCACCTGTAAAGTGAGCAAAAAAATGGTCTGATAAAGCTGAGATGTAGGGAGAGACCACTAGGTCTGAAATGTCTACACCGCGGGTCAAGACGAGAAAATTCGTCAACAAAAAGTGAATACGGTCCTGTGGGACGGTATTCACTACAGCTAAAACTAAAGAGTCTGGAACTCGTTTCATTCGTCAGGGAACTGAGGAGCAGAACTCGAGCACCTCAAAGGATCTGAATATATATCTATTCTTTGGCTTTAAATTAAGCTTAGAATAAGATATCAGGGCTACTCCACAACCTTTCTTTACTTCTCTAGATATTTGGGCACTACCGTAATTGGGGGGAGTAGCTTCGTATAGGGCTAGAAACTCATCTGGTTTTAACCAGGTTTCACAAAGGCCCAGTATGTCGATCTTATTATCAACAATTAGATCCTGGATCAAGAGCGCTTTAGTTGAAAGCAACCTTATATTCATGAAACCTATTCTGAGTGCTTCCATTTTATTATTTTCAGAGGGATTCCGGTTAACACTCAGCTCTGAAGCCAGCCAGCGATTTAGAGACAATAATCTGCTATAATGCTCATCATTACCCTTATCGGGGTAGAGGGCCAGAGGGAATTAATCGATGCCGACATATCTTTCTGGTGAAGTCACAAAGCCTAGCGATGTTGCTTTTTGGGTCCTCGGTTTGTCTCGTCCTAGTACGTTGGTGCTGACATGAACTACAATGTTGTCGAAACTAGTGTCAGTGTTTGGTGCATCTAATCTAACTCCATATGTGGTCTGATCACATGCCAGCACCCTAAGATTAGCTTCGATGTCGGTAGCCCTGGCCCCGGGCAGGCAAATTACTTTCGCTGGCGAGTGTAGTCTAACTTTACGTGTAACAGAGTCGCCTATGACTAGCGTTCTTACCTCCAAAAAAGCCTTGCGAGGCCGGCTGCTGTCCGCCTTCACAAGTGGTGCTGCTGACAGGGTTGCCTTAATGGAGTCACTGCTAACGATAGCGTTAGCTCTACGAGTCCGCCTGGCGGGTCTCTTCTCTATACTTTCTGGAGTATCTGTTTTCTTTATGCTCGCTACCCTTTCATCCTCTAACTGACATATACGTCTCTCTAACAGAGCTATCTTATCTATGAGAAAGGTGGAACAAGAGCAACCAGAGTCCATGCTTACCGTGGTTGATGCAGATGTAGCTCCAACGAGGAAACAGCGAATACAATACAGAGTGTGCAGAACAGGCCGAAGATATAAAGATAGATACCTGAAAAATAGATACAAAACGAGATAGCAGGTCGACGTTAAGCGTCCTGCTAACCAAACCAAACAAACCAAGCCGGCTACCCGGAAGTTGCGTCCGCGGCGTCACACAGCAGTCTCGGGTCAGCCTGTGGAGAGAGGGCACAGGTTACACAGCACAGTTCACTCTGTATTATTCTCAGAAGACAGAGAAGATATCTATATGTTCATATATTCTCTACATGTACATATATATATATATATATATATATATATATATAATATTGTGGTAGACTGCAGGGAGGAGTGAGGGGAGTGGTAGGCTTGCCAACCTGCTGGCTCCACCCCCAAGCCCTACGTGGACGTCCTCCCCTTTACGAGGCAGGCCTGAAGGTCATTAAGAGGGAGTGCTTGCAGGTAAAAGGCAGAGCAGGCTACCACAATGAGAAGCGAGGGCTGTGTGAACCAGGAATGCTAGCACACTACAGGCAGGATCTGTGTGATCGCCTGGAAGCACGGTACGGCCTTAGAGAAAGAGATAGGTGGAAAGTGTTGGACTGATTACGGACGGTATCCTAGAGGAGGTGGATGACCCTTTTCCCACCCGGGGCGTTTAGTTTACTAGGTAAATAAACCATCCCTTTGAACTGCTCTCTGTGTTGTGTCGTTATATCTGTCTAAAGGCCGATTTAGGGTCGTTTTAGACGCAGAGACGTAAGCACGTAATTTACACAAGGGACTTGTTTTAGACAAGTTTTGATTTACGGTTCCTTAAGGATTGCGCGTGTTGCAAGGGGATTCTCTGCCAGAACAGTAGGGGGAGCAACGAACGAATCTGTGGGCGTGGAAGTGGAAATCGCTGGCTTGTTTATATTTATGCACTTCCAGTATTTTCGACGAGAGTAGCAGTAGCTAAGTTTAGGTTTGCGGTCTTTTTTCCACACTCTGAACGATGTTAAGGTTGAGTCGAAGACAGTTGAGGGAGCTGAAATGTGAGACTCCTGAAAGGATGTGGTTAGCTGGCCAATCACAGTCTTTGCGAGCTGCGTAGGGCCGTAGTGTTTTAGTCGCATAGTCAGGAATTCTGGGCGACGCACTTAAGCACGTAAGGGGGGATATTTTACCGCGCAAGGGGGGGTTATGTATCTTACGTGCTTACGCGTTACGTCTAAAACAGAGCATATATCGGCCTTAACTTGGTGGCGTGGAAACCCCACACCCATAGGCCCGCTACAACATATATATATATATATATATATATATATATATATATATATATGTGTGTGTAGATATATTATCTACATATAGATATAGCTGACCTTATGTGGACACCATGCCGATGAGGGTCAGCCTTTTCAAAGTAATATCACCAGATTCAAGTCTTCTTGACTTGAATTTAATTTTTATTTTGTTAAGTCATCTCTTGGGGGTACGATGTATCCTCTCGATTACAACATTCAACCTGCACAACATGGGTGTTTTCTGTATAGTAATAATAATTCTTCTTCTTCTTCTTCTTCTTCTTCTTCTTCTTCTTCTTCTTCTTCTTCTTCTTCTTCTTCTTCTTCTTCTTCTAGTGTACTGCCTTCCCTCTCCAGGGCTCACCTGGCTGGTTGTGAGCCGGTGTGTTTTTGCTCTGAGGCCTTGGGAGCAATTGGCTCTGTGGGAGGTTCCATTAAGACACAAAGCAGAGACTGCCAAGGTGGGCTGGTGACCCCTGACCCCGCCCTCCTCAGCAGGCTTTACAGGGGGAGCAGGGGTGTGGGCTGGGAGCCTAACAAATGATCCCACCATGCATGTGTGTATTATTTGTGTTGCATCAACGTATTTCAGGTTTTAATATACTGTGTGTGTGTAGGACGGGGAGTGTTTGAGTGCATTTGGCACATGCATCATTTATTAAATGCGTTTTGGCCAGGGAGTTTGTATGGGATGTGGTTTATATACACAGTAATGTTGATGAATGGGGCCGAGAGGAAAGGCCATTTGTCTGTGTTTTGTAAGTCCTTCATACGTGCTCCATGAAGTCCTCAGGACTTAACATTGGAGGGAAAGAAACTGTGGGAAATAACAGAACATCAATGTGTCTATTCTGTTTTTTGGAGCTTTAATTCGTTGTATACCAAAACAATTCCAGTAAACATGTAATCGTGCCCTTGCTGTAATTTCACAGTTCAATCCAAGTCCTCTTAATCCATGTTGTAAGGCTCTATGTAAAACCTGCCTTCAACATGGTTGTGACTTTGTTGATTTGTGTCATTGGGATCATAGGAGTTTGGGGTTCATGCAGAACTGGGACTACAACAGGTAAACGATACACTGACGGATCATTGAGGTGAACTAATGAGGATGCTATCATGCGCTCTTATTTTGTCCCAAAGTCTGTCACTTCCTGTGTATATTAAAAAATATTTTCCCTGTCTCCCCTCCTACAGACAAGCATCAGGTCAGGGCTGATGGGTCATCTTAGATCAAGCCACACACACACACACACACACACACACACACACACACACACACACACACACACACACACACACACACACACACACACACACACACACACACACACACACACACACACACACACACACACCTTTTACTATCTTTCTGCCACTGGAAATAGTGGTATTTGGATTAAGATAATGTTTTGTTTATCTTACATATAAATTAGGTCATTTTCAGTTCTAGGATTATTTGTTCTCAGCAGATATTGTTTTGCTTGACAATATTCAGAGAGTGTTCATTGTTTGTTATTTCTATGTTTTCATTGATGACAAACATTGTGATTTCATAATGTCATGTTGTCGTGTCATGATGTCTCAATGTCGTGATGTTGTTAGATTGTGATGTTATGATGCTGTCATGATGCTGTCGTGACAACGTTGTGATGCAGTCATGGCGACATTGTGATGCTGTCATAGTAACGTTGTGATGCAGCCATGATGATGTTGTGATGCTGTCGTAGCAATGTTGTGATGCGGTTGTGATTTCATGAAGTATAGCTCTGAAAGTTCGATATCCCTACTAGCCTGAGCTCCAAACTGAACCTCATAGCTGAACCTCCAAACTGAACCTCCAAACTGAACCTCCAAACTGAGCCTCATTGCTGAACCTCCAAACTCAACCTCATAGCTTAACCTCCAAACGGAGCCTCGTAGCTGAACCTCCAAACTCAACCTCCAAACTCAACATCCAAATGCAACCTCATAGCTGAACCTCCAAACTGAGCCTCATAGCTGAACCTCCAAACTGAACCTCCTAACTGAGCCTCCAAAATGAACCTCCAAGCTGAACATCCTCACTGAACATCCTAACTGAACCTCCAACTGAACCTCCAAACTGTACCACATAGCTGAACCTCCAAACTGAACCACCTAACTGAACCTCCTAACTGAACCTCCAAACTGAACCTCCTTACTGAACATCCTAACTGAACCTCCAACTGAAGCTTCAAACTGTACCTCATAGCTGAACATCCTCACTGAACATTATGTCCCTTATAGCGGAGCAGCTTCTCGCTACCTAGCTGGTGAGTTAGCTCCCTGGCCACGGACACAGGTTGAGCTCAGATGGGCTAGAGGTCGTTTTGTCCCATGAAGAGGGGACCATACTGAGTCTGTCATCTCTGAATCAGCCTTCGTCACGGAGCGGTGGGCCCTGGACCTACATAATGTATAGCCCCTGTTCACACGCGTGTAAGTGCACGCACGCACACACGCACGCAAGCACACATTCACATACTCATTGAAATCTAGAATCACATTCTTTCGTGAAACACACACATGCAAAAACACACAAACAGTCACAGATCATCCAGGGGCTAGAGGGATTAGGATGGGTGATGGGGTGTGAGGCATGGGCAGGAAAAAACACATCTCTCTCTTTCTCTTGTCGATGTGCTGGGGCAGTGTGACTGGTGGTTATGGGGGGGGGGTATGTATTTGTGTGTGTGTGTGTGTGTGTGTGTGTGTGTGTGTGTGTGTGTGTGTGTGTGTGTGTGTGTGTGTGTGTGTGTGTGAGTGTGTGTGTGTGTGTGTGTGTGTGTGTGTGTGTGAGAGTGTTTGTGTGTGTGTGTGTGTGTGTATGTGTGTGTGTGTGTGTGTATGTGTGTGTGTGTGTGGTAGATGAAAGGGACAAGGCTGTTTTAACAGGAAGCACATGTCTCAGGGATGGCTGCTGGCGGCTGAGTATCTGTTAACATAGAGGTCTTTTGACAGCAGCCAGGTCGCCACATCAGGATCCACTAAGTTGTAGTTTCCCTGATAAATTCCTGCTTGTTTTGCACCGGGATGCTCATGGAACAGACCCCCCCCACCAGTTTGTTCGTCTCATCCCCTGCCAGCAAACAGAGCTCCCAGAGTCAAGCTGAAGCTGTGCATCCACGGCTTTCCTTGGATGGGAGCTCCCAATAACTCTTGAGAAACGTAAGCTGGGTATTACCAGAGGGTTTGCGCCCGGAAGTGAGAGCGTGTACTGGGAGGGGGAGGGAGGGGAGGGGGGGGGGGGCACAACTCTTACCCCTGTTGGGTCTTTATTTCACCAACCTGGCGGTTGTATCCAATGTTCACAGAGCTGGTGACGTCTACAGCAACACAAAATCAGCCGCTATATGCGCACAGGAAAAATAAGAGAACCAGTAGTAAAAGTAGCCGCTGCATCGGGTCGTGACTTCCTCAGAACCTTTATGGTGTTATGATAGCGTGCGTTGGTCCGGGTTTATGGATCCCGTACCACACGCTCCGACGTCTCCTTCTCAGGTCAAGCCGTCACAACGGACCTCAGTGGGAATAGGAGAAACTGGGTCGTTCAATGTAAATAAACGTTAAGCTGGATGGTCCAATAGCGGACTCCCACCTCCAGCAGCCTGGGCCCGTATCAGGACGTACCCTGGAGGGCCCCCGGGCCCCTGGCCCACCCCCCTAGCACCAGGCCTGGCAGAGTACTGTTGCTGGATACCGTATCTATGGATGTCAGTCTCTGGAAAACAAGTCTGAGTGAAATAAATGGTGAGAGCATGACAAGGGAAATACAGGAAATGAGGAGTGATATAGGGGGGAAAGAGAGAGCGAGACGGAGAGCGATGGAGAGAGAGAGAGTGAAGGAGAGGGAGAGGGAGGGAGGGATGGTCACATGCTTTTTGTGAAAAGGAAGGGAGAGAATACAGGGAAAATTCTGAGGAGTAGGGAGAGGGAGAGAGAGGAAAGGGGAAGGGAGAGGGGAAAAGGGAGGAGAGAAAAAGGGAGAGGGGAGAGGTGAGGGGAGAAGGAGAGCGAGAGGGAGAGAGGAAAGGGGGAAGGAGAGGGGGAAAGGGAGGAGAGGAAAGGGGAGAGGGAGAGGAAGGGGAGAGGAGAGGTGAGGGGAGAGGGAGAGGGGAGGGGAGAGGTGAGGGGGGAGAAGGAGAGGGAAAGGGAGGGAGAAGAGGGGAGAGGGAAAACAAGGGAGGCCTGCGAAGGGGTTCCCTGTGAATGGTGCTGCTGACAACTCTCTCTTGTCCTCTTCCTTCCCCATTCTTCCTCTCGCTCTGTATTTCACATCTTTCCTCTTCTCTCTCCCCTCTATCTCTCTCTCTCTCTCTCTCTCTCTCTCTCTCTCTCTCTCTCTCTCTCTCTCTCTCTCTCTCTCTCTCTCTCTCTCTCTCTCTCTCTCTCTACCTTTCATCCTCTTTCTTTCCCTTCTCTTCTGAGACGGGCATGTGAAGGTTGGGTTGCTGGAGTGAAACCACCTGGTGAAGGGTGAACCCCCCAACCCCCTCTCTGTCTGCACTCAGTGACCATCTCTGTCCCTGGCAGTGGCCCAAGTCACCTAGGCAACCCCGCCCAATTCACCAGGAGAGGAAATATTTTGCTCATATTTATTATCTCTTTTTTTCACTGCTGACGCGGTGCTTTGTAGTGCAGCGTGTGTTTGTGTGTGTGTGTGTGGGTGTGTGTGTGTGGGGGGGGGGGGGGGGGGGGGGGGGGAGGTGTGAGTGTGTGTGTGGGTGTGAGTGTGTGTGTGTGAGTGTGTGTAGGGGGAGGTATGTGCGTGTGTGTGTGTGTTTGTTATTCTAAACTCACTCACTTATACCGTTTTCAAGGTATTAACATACCACATACGCCAGAGACAGAGAGAGAGAGAGAGAGAGAGAGAGAGAGAGAGAGAGAGAGAGAGAGAGAGAGAGAGAGAGAATGTGAATGTGAATGTGAATGTGCTACTCTAAGTGGGACTTTAAGAGACGTACAACACGCAGCTGGACTTTATTACCTCCCCTTTGGTTCAGTTGAGCATAATTACATTCTGACTTCATCGCAACCTTTCTGTGACCTCTGCTCCCCTGTCAGCTACAGCGACAATAACACACAAATGCATGCAGGCACGCAGACATACACAATCATGCAGCCAGGCAAACACGCACGCACAATGACACACATACAAACACAAAGGCCTGCATATTTACACTCACAAGTCCACATCCAGG
>NC_082390.1:22935127-22936233 GCF_031168955.1 Gadus macrocephalus | reverse complement strand
ACGTGTGAGAGTAGGAGGACGTCACGGTGGCTGACGGTGGGAGTCCCGCAGCTGTATCGACTCCATCAGGGTTTCCCTTCTCTTGGAAATGAGGTCACTGCTGACTTTATACCAGCCTCCACCCCACCCTGTAACCGTACCACAAACACTGCTCCCTCTCTTTTCCATTGTGTGTGTGTGTGTGTGTGTGTGTGTGTGGTGTGTGTGTGTGTGTGTGTGTGTTCCTGCTATGCCTGCGTATGTGTGGAACAAAAGCAGCAAGTGTTTGTGAGTCTAAAGTAGGGTGAGTGCAGACTCACACAATCTCCAAATAAAACAAAGCTCAAACTGTGAAGTGGAAACGTGCAGAGAAGTTAGTCAGGTTTTACGCAGCTATAAGGTCAGTCTCTCAGTCATGGAACACAGCTTCCATGGCTCCTTATCCTGCTCTCACCACACAAGAACATCTGAGCCCCCAACCCTATCAACTTTCACAAAATGTGCATTATACAGTGCGTGTGTGTTTGTGTATGTGTGTGTGTGTGTGTGTTTCTGTGTGTGATAGTGTGTTTGTGTGTGTTGTCTGTGTGTGTATGTAGTGTGTGTGTGTGTTGTCTGTGTGTGTGTGTGTGTGTGTGTGTGTGTGTGTGTGTGTGTGTGTGTTTATGTGTGTGTGTGAGAGAGTGTTTTTGTGTGTCTGTTTTAATTCATGTATTTACTTGTGGGGCCCTTAATAGGATTAGTGTGTGACCTGCGTTTGTCAATCCCTCTCTTTTGCTTTTTCTCTTTCCAATCTCTCTCTTACTCCATCTCTTTCTTGCTCTCTCCCACTCCCTTTCTCCATGGCACTCTCTCCATCTCTCTTCATCTCTTTATCACTCTTCCTCTCTCTCTCTCTGATGCCTGTCTGTCTGTCTATCCAATGGTAGATGCCTCTGTCCATCGCACGCACGGCCGGATTTAGCCACCTAGCCACGGTCCACTGCTCATTTTTGATGGTGGGTTGTTGCTGATGGTGGCCCACTACCAGCACCAGGAGAGCGGCAGGAATGCAAAGGTTGGGCCTGGAAATGCATCTATAAGCAAGTGCTATTTTTAGGACAAGAGGGGAAACTTAAGTCAAAATA
>NC_082390.1:22912627-22930127 GCF_031168955.1 Gadus macrocephalus | reverse complement strand
GGGGGGAGGGGGGTGAGGGAGAGAGGGAGGGGGGAAGGGAAGGGAGTGGGGGGAAGAGAGGGAGGGGGGGTGCTAGTACGGCCTTGGTTATGTAAAGAGCCCCAGCTGAATGAAAGATATCTTTATGGTGGAGTTAGCGACCCAACTGGAACCAGAGCTTTGGTCTTAGCTGGGAAAACATCCTCTCCTCTGAGCCGCTCGTTCTCCTCCACCTTCCTGTTTTCTTCCAAGATCCCCTGCCCAGCAGGCTGGCTAACATCACGCACACACACGCACGCATACACACGCAGAAACACAAATATGCCCTCATAAACACAAACACACACACACACACACACACACACACACACATGCTCAAACACTGTGTGTTCCTCTGTTGTTCTCCTACAGGCACAGTCCAAGCAAACAAACAAACCTTAATAAATAAAATGGCAGGACGAGCCACACGCAGCCACAGTACGAAAGCAGCGCTTATTAGATTACCCTGGGAGAACAGTGAAACCTAGCAGGAGAGCAGCACAAAGAGGGAGTGAAAGGGATAGCGAGAGAGCAAGAGGTAAAGAAAGGGAGAGAAAGGACGAGAGGCAGGGGGAAAGAATGGGTGGTAGTAAGAGGGGGAGAGAGGAAATTGGGAGGAAGAGGGAGCAAGAAAGAGAGGGGTACAGAAAGGGTGGGAGAAAAAGAGACAGAGTGAGGGAGAGAGCAAGAGAGGGAGAGTGGTACGATAGTAAATAGATGTGTGGCAATGTTTCAACAATAACAGCTCTCTGAAAATCAGTAGGATATTACCAGAACCCCAGATTTCCCTCGTTTAGAGGGATGTTTTTCTCCCTGCTCGATTGGGAAACACTGTTGTAGTGATGTGGATACGTTGTCACATTAAGCCTGTTGTGCACGACTTGGAGGTCCATCTTGCTTCAATTAAAAGCAACTGGTTTTGATTTGTGGCCCCGGCAGAGTCTAGGTGATTCCTTTCTTAATGAAAACCACCGGCGAGGAGCTCAGCGGTGTTAAACACTGCTTAACAAAGAATAATAGGTGAGCAGGAGAAGGCCGTGCCCCTTCTTGCCCTGCCATCTCCTGCCGGCCCACAAGGGCCCGCAAGGGCCCAGGCCGGGCTCCTGCTGGGCAGTGTCAGGGCAGCTGAAACACATCCCTCTCCTCTTACACGCTTCTCTTCTCTTCTTAAAGCGCGCTGCTCTTAGGAATGAACTCACACACGTTTTGATTCTCTATTTCACCACGTAACCCTTTCATCCAAACCACATTCACCCTTCCACCCCACCAGCATTCACCAGACCTTCATCCACCCTTTCACCCCCTGCTCCCTGAACGACCAGACGCGTGTCCCCATACTTCGGCGCCAAGGTCACACAGCTTAGCCCAGATTCTGTACTCAACTATTGCTTCCTCCCCTTCCCCCTCCCCCTCCCCCCTAGCCACCCCCCACAACAACATTTTGGTATTTCCCTCAGCATGGAGTCAAGTTGCAGCTCATCTCAAACTGTGACACATATTTCCCCCATATTTCATCTGGGGGTGTGTCAGTGTGCAATTCCAAATCCCTGATATACTGACACTGCAGTGGTTGGGCTGGAGCCATATGTAGTGTTTCTCTGCGGGAGTTTGACCGCAGCATGTGACAGGCAGTGACAGGATGATGAACGTGGTCTTCATCTCAGCCTCAGCCCATTAGCCCACGTATATCCCCCTATTCAAGCTTTATCCCGGCCACCAGCACCAAATTGTTTAAGTGGCGCCAACATATGGTGAGCTGTGCTTTTTTAGACGGATATGCGGTCCGATCTGATCGGAGAGAGTGGGCTTGATGACGCAGTCGAGGTCCTCTGCTCATTCATCTCTATCTCCTTCTCTTATCTTCTAATTGGCCTGTGTCCTCGTTGGCCCACCCCTGTGATCAGCTCTTCAAATGAAGGCTCCTACTGGCTGACGTCCCCTGGAGGGGGAGGGGGGATGGCTCCGGACCTGACCTGCTCCAGACCTTGCTGTATGGGAGCACCATGCCTATTGCAAATCCCTTCTCCACAGAAGATCCTTTTTAAGAGAATTTGTCCCATAGGTGACGCCCTATTTGTAAATTGTCTCTTTCAAATGTAATTGCGGCTCATTGTAAAGCCCTGATAATACCCGCCAATCACAAGTCAAAGTCAAAGTTAAAGTCGTGTTTATTTGTATAGTACAGTGTGAGAAGGTGAAATCCTCCCCCTTCTCACAGTCTCGCATAAGATAAATTATTATTATTGTTGTTATTGTTATTATTATTATTATTATTATATTGTGTATATATATATTATAATTGGGATGGTGTGAAATTGGACATCCGCCACGGTAGGGGGCAGTGTGGTAAGGGAAGCTCAGGATCATGAATAGCCCAGGGGGTGTTGATATAAACAGCTGTTTTGTAAATATCTATAGGTTGTGCACAAGGTGTGGGTATATATGTATTTGGTGATTGTTTATTTAGTGTCATGTTTATTTTGTATTCAAACAATGTACTTTTTATTCAGTTATGTAGGATTGGTAGCTTTAGAATGTCCCCCCAACTAGTGGTCTGGCCCATACGGCCTTGATTGGTCCAATCATTTACCTATTTAAGGGCTGCCTCATTTGGTGTTTGGGGGCTGAAGGTGGTGCTGGCTTGATGGGAGGCCAGTATGAGTGAGAAAATAAAGCTTCACTTTTCTTGTCCTGAGACAATTGCCCCCCTTTTTTTGCCCATACTCTCAGAATCTGGTTGGCTGTATCCCAGATACGTGGGGCGACCACGCCGGCCCCTTGGTGAAGCGGCCTTTACTGTGATTGTGTAACAGAGGCTGCTAAGGGGGAGACAGGGGTCGTGACCCCTTCGTTGTGGATCACCGTGCCTCACAGTGGCTGGGGCGGATGAAGGACTCAAATGCTCGCATTACCGCTGGTTCTTGGCACTGCAGCCATATCGTTTCACGGTGCAGTACCGAGCGGGAAAGCAGAATACTGTGGCAGACTTTTTGTCTCGCCATCCTTTTGCCGAAACTCAAGAGGGGGTGGGAAATGTGAGAAGGTGAAATCCTCCCCCTTCTCAGTCTTGCATAAGAGAAATTATTATTGTTATTCTTATTATAGTGTATGTATGTATATATATATATATATATATTAATTGGGATGGTGTGAAATTGGACTTCCACCACGGTAGGGGGCAGTGTGGTAAGGGAAGCTCAGGATCATGGCATCAGGGAATAGCCCAGGGGGTGTAGATGTAAACAGCTGTTTTGTAATTATCTATAGGTTGTGCACAAGGTGTGGGTATATATATATTTGGTGATTGTTTATTTAGTGTCATGCTTATTTTGTATTCACACAATACTTTCTGTTCAGTTATGTAGGATTGGTAGCTTTAGAATGTTCCCCCAACTAGTGGTCTGGCCCATGCGGCCTTGATTGGTCCATCGTTTCCCTATTTAAGGGCTGCCTCATTTGGGGGCTGAAGGTGGTGCTGGCTTGATGGGAGGAGAGTACGAGAGAGAAAATAACAATTGCCCTCGTTTTTGCCCACACTCTCAGAATCTGGTTGGCCGTATCCCAGATACGTGGGGCGACCACGCCGGTCCCTCACATACAGTATCAGACAAAGTGGTTATTCAAAGTGCTTTAAAATAAAATAAAAAAAATACCTAAAATGAAATATATATACATAATCAAATAATAAAAAATGTATATGTAATTCAAGTAACAACAGAATAAAAAACAAACAGGACTAATTGAAAGCAATAGAAAATTCAAGCCAATGTATTCCTCTATGTAAAAGAGGAATGCCGTGAGATGAGGTCGTAGTTAACTTGAACCGTACTGGATTAAAGTAATCCTCCACATTGGCGTGAACCCATACCTTCATCCAGCCATAGGTCTTTTAGTTAATGAATAGACCATCTGAAGAGTGAATTAACCAGTAAAGAACAATAAAAAGAGAAGATAATGTGCATTGCTGGGACACATTGGGACTGTGAACCGCTTGATCAATGTGCTCCAACACAGCACCTCGTTTCCATCTACGAGAGAGAGAACCAGGGGAAATACCATCACACGGATGTTCAGGGACATGGGCAAAAAAGAAAACTAGACATGGCGTATTCACTTGCAAACAAGGTCTGATACACCGCTGCACATGATGTTTTCTTACATACTCCGACTCTATTTTCAGCACACTATTTTATATCATATGGTTTCTTAATATTATGTGTCTGACCAAAAGCCTCCTGTCTTTATCAACCAGTGCCATTCCGTGGGTACAATTGAAGCTCAATCTCAACTCTGGCTGCAAGGTGGGCCGCTCATTTACAGACGTACCAAACGGGTCCGCCCGGTCGCCGACATGCACCTCCCAACATATCCTCTGCTCCACATCAGGAAGGCGACAGCATGAACGCCGAGGCAGTAGAGACACACCCTTTAAGCCTCGACGACCTGGAGAGAAGCACAGATATGACTTCACCTCACATTCAGATTCAGATCAGACTCAGTACTCTATAAATCCCGTGGGAGGACGGGATGGCCGTTTTAGGGAGGCTGCAGGCAGGCGTTAGCAGCGGGGTTAGGGATTAGATGTGGAAGGCAGGCCCGGGAGAGATAAAGAATTGATGCTGGATGCCGGAGAGGGGGGTAGGGTGGGGGGCCCTGTGTTCTCTTGGAATGGAGAAAGGTTCCTCATGAAATATTGAAGGAGGCAGTGATGGGGCGCATCTCCTCGTCTCCTCTCTGTCTTCAGCTGCCATGTGCAGGAGGAGATCACCTTCCTGTCAGGGGAGAACATTGGCTTCCTATATGGCTATATGGCCTCGGAGTGTTTTGTACGTTTATTCATTATCGTTCCGGTTACTCCTAGCTAACATAAGCTATAGATATAGTTATATTCATGTGATTAAAAAAAAAAAAAAAAATTGCTGTTGATGTGAAACTAGTATGAATTCATTGTATTTGCAATTTGATGCCTTTGCAACCAATCTTCACCACGTTTGGTTCATATATATATATATATATTGTGGTAACCCGGTGCTCGGTTGGGCCGGGTTCCACAGACAAAACACGCTTGGCATTGGGGTTTTAGCCATTGCAGGCATGTATTTAACAATCAACTTAAACGATCAAACCATGAAGGAGACGCGGTCTCTAGGGCCTCCGTGGGCCTCTAGGCTCTCTCGCTGCCACGAGCACTTCCTTCCTGCTCCCGTGCCGTGCTGTGCTGTCCTGGACCTCCTCTTAAGATGGCTCCTCAGCTTTCGGCCAGGTGTCCCCCAATCACCCTGATTGGGGAGGTGAAAGGGATGCTCTCCGTCGCCGGCTGGTGGGTGGGGGTGGTATACCCCGTCCTTCACGGTACCTCGGGCCCGTCCAGGCCGAGGTTTACGTGGCGGGATGCCACACTCCTCCACCCTTTGACCAAGCCTCAGGTAGACGAGGGACCCGCCCAGGCAGGTGTCTCGACGGGGCCGGGTGTCTCCTGCGGCGGCGGCTGCGTCCCTCGCGGCGCCGGCGGCCGCACCTCTCGCAGCGGCGCCGGCCGCATCCCTTGCCGCGACGGCAGCCGCATCTCTTGCCGCGACGGCAACCGCATCTCTTGCCGCGACGGCAACCGCATCTCTCCTGCCCCGGGACTCTAGTGCCGGGGCCCAAAACCGGCGGAAAATCGGGCAGTCCCTCCCGATTACCAACGGGACCGGTAGGTGGGGAACAATCCCCGCCCGGATCGTGAACACACCGTGTGTGGTGCGGACAACCACGTGGCACGTGGGGTATGTCCGGGTGTCCCCGTGGACGCAGGCCACCTCCATCGGTTCCCCTGCCTTCCCACCCGCCAGGTCGGGGCGAAGGAGGGTAACCACACTGCCGGTGTCCAGGAGGGCCTGCGTGTCCCGGTTCATCACCCGCGCCGGGATGGTCGGACTACCGGACGTTCCCTGCGCCCAGCAGGTCGCCAGCATACAGGGCCGACCCGTCCCCACGTCCGCGTCGGCTGGCGGCGCAGCCCCGTCCCGGCCTCGCGCTGCGGCCTTCTCTCCCGCTGCGGCGGCGGCGTCCCTTGCGGCGGCGGCGACGACGTCCCGTGCGGCGGCGGCAACGTCCCTTGCGGCGGCGGCGGCGTCCCTGGCGGCGGCGGCGGCGTCCCTTGCGGCGGCGGTGGCGTCCCTCACGGCGGCGGCGGCGGCGTCTGTCCCGACCGGGTTCGGCATACCGACTGGGTGGGGTACTTCACCGGGGGTCCGTAGTGGGTTCTTCCTGTGCCTGCATCCTCCACCATATGTGGTAACCCGGTGCTCGGTTGGGCCGGGTTCCACGGACAAAACACGCTTGGCATTGGGGTTTTAGCCATTGCAGGCATTTATTTAACAATCAACTTAAACGATCAAACCATGAAGGAGACGCGGTCTCTAGGGCCTCCGTGGGCCTCTAGGCTCTCTCGCTGCCACGAGCACTTCCTTCCTGCTCCCGTGCCGTGCTGTGCTGTCCTGGACCTCCTCTTAAGATGGCTCCTCGGCTTTCGGCCAGGTGTCCCCCAATCACCCTGATTGGGGAGGTGAAAGGGTTGCTCTCCGTCGCCGGCTGGTGGGTGGGGGTGGTATATCCCGTCCTTCACGGTACCTCGGGCCTGTCCAGGCCGAGGTTTACGTGGCGGGATGCCACAATATGTACATAAATGTATTTACGAAGAAATCAGAAGCAGAAAAGTAGACAACAGTACATGACAGAGCCGAACAAAACTAATCTCATCCATTTGTTTAACTCAATGCAGCTTTAATTTATCTTGATCTAATGAGATTAGAGTATGATTGAGATCGATATCTGATTCTCATGCATGGACATGGGCACAGATGAGATTTAGGGAAGCATTCCCACACAAATAGGGAGGTCAGACACCATGTTTAGGGGCTTGTAGAGGAACAACAGGCATCCATTATGGTATACGCAATGGGTCAGACGTCAACACCACGAGGGTGGAGCTATGGAGCGGCAGGATAATGGGGGTTCTTGTTTGGGTGCTAGGAACTCATTCTACTTGTTCCCACCGAGCTGATTGACCTGCGCTGGGATATCTGAGGGTTCCTAGAATCAACACAATTGTTTGCATGCACAAATGTGAACAATGGGGGGGGGGGGGGGGGCGACTGTATCTGTTGGTGTTTTTGAGGAGAGTATAGAGTGTGTTATTCAGGAAGATGATGGTGTGTGTGTGTTGACTAGAAGATCATTTGAAGCAAAGGTATATCGTTTAAAATATAGTTTATGTGTACACAGTACAGTAGAGATTTTATGAATTTATTATTTATGTATGCATTAAATGTTTTGATGTGAATGAAGTGTGTAGTGTAGCGTGCAGTATGTGAGGGGAAGCTAGGTTAGGAAACTGCAACTCTTCATAGATCCATGGAATGTTCTTCGATGAAAATATTGAATGCCTGCAAGACAAAGTTGTATGTACCGAGTTTAGTTCGGTCAAAGTTTAGGAGAGGACAAGGTTATTCCTCTGCTGCCGTGTCTTAGCCCTTTGTACGTTTTGTTTACAAGGTCACGGCTGCAGAGTGATAAATGGCTGTGATTTGTCTCTTACTGCGCACGGAGCTTTGTGAGGCCAATAAGCGCCCTGTTCATTAGGACCAACAGAAACACAGCCCGTCTAATTGCTTCCTCACCCCACGGTGCATCACACAATAAGCCGCACACATCAGGGGGATTCAGTGTCAGGGTGTCATGCTCAGCCTCAGCGCCAGGGCCCTGGTGTCTCCCCTCGCTCCCCCAGAGAGAGAGAGGCTTACAGACATCAGTGAGAGAGTGAGAAGTATTCAGTGAGGAAACCAGTGCCCTGTACTACGAACCTCGCTTTCTTGGGAAAGCCTGGATTGACAGAGACGCAACTCGCGATCGAAGTTAAATGGTACTACAAAGCTCACTTAGGTTTTGATTAGTTGAGTCAGGTTTTCTGCTTTAAGTTCAATGCACATTCACGTGAAAGGGGCGTTTATCGCGTCATTTACTCACCTTTACAAACTCAATAGATCAAACAGTCTATATAAATGCGTAAAAGTGAAAAGATTCTGCATATTGTCTATAAAATAACTATGCCAAATGCAGAATTGTTCACCATTAATCCCAATAGTGAAGATGATTTCAAAATGCATAAGCATGCGTCCAACCTGCCTTATTCTTTAATTTAGCGAATTCACTTTAAATCCACACTATGTAAGAAATGTACAGCATATATATTTTCAACCACCGAGAGGTAGCGGTGGTGGCGTAGTGGATTATTATACAACGGGGGGCCTAAATCGAGCAATCTGATTGGTTCCTAACTGTTGTATAATGAGGGTATACATAACTGCTATGACGCCCGATCATTTTGTGAAAGTTTGCATATCACTCCGCGCCTGGAAGTAGAAACAGTTACAAAGTAAAACATATGTTGGATGATGGAGAGGGTGTAAATGTTGTTACTCCGGGAGTGAGCAAGGCGATGGAGAGACTAACGAAAGCTTAGGCACACGGCGAGTGAACTGCTCCATAGGATAAATTGCCGGCGAACAGCTCTAGCGGAGCCTTCCCCCACACTTTAGCGGGACGCTAAAGTGTGTTGCATAGCGACCGTCATGCATTTGGAAGGCAGCCAGGAGGGACTACTTTTTTGTATTCTTTAATAAAACGGCTACTTTGTCTTTCTTGGTTTCTTTTTAAATGTAGTGTGTCTATGACTTTCGTTTTGCCATAATAGTAACCGTTGTATAAAAGCATTAGATCACGACAGGCTGTGGTATGTGCTCATTATACCACTGTTAAGGGGCGTTGTCCGGCCCCGACGCGCAGCGGAGGGCCGGCGACCCCCTTCAGTATCGAGTCTTAAGTATAAGACCCGAACGCCAGCGACCAAGGTTCAAATCTTGCCAGTCTACCTTCATGCCTTTTCCCCCATAGATGTGGTGACAGTACGGCCTTGAGAATATGGGTTCAAGTTCTAAATAAGCACAAAAATATTATTCCATAGCCTTTAGTGAATAAGTATTTCATATGCATGATAATTGGGACCTTTTTAGCTTCATTTGGGAGACGAACCCCGCATGCAGAAATTCAAGACTGACGCGTACCTCCACTTTACCACTCTCTCAGGGAGACACAATGCGCTACAGTTAGCATCATCTGCATAAGATCCAACAAGGATGATGAAATAGCGAATACCCTCTGATGAGAACCTATATCTCTCATAAAGAATATTCTCAGGCAATGCTTAGGGATCGGACCCGAAAGAGCCTCTGTCGGAGAGACCCCTGTACGATAAGGGCTCCGAGGTCCACGGGATCACCCACAAATGGTGACGCCATTGTCAAAGGAGGGGCTAGAAAGCTGCGCACTCCGATCTAACCCGATAGACTTAGCTGAAAACCTGCTCCCGACCAGGTTTGGTTGAGAGCATAAGCCTACAGCAACGCAAAAAGAGATCCACTTTCGTGTCCCAGCGAACCCAGGCTTTGAGCACAACATACCTCGCTAACCCACTAATCGAGGTTCGTAGTACAGGCCTCAGGCTAATTGATGCTAACCCAATACCTCTGACCCGTTGGGAGCACTTTGATGAAGGCAGGTCCCCAGCAAGTGGGATAAGGTATATTTCGTTTTCAGTTAGCTGCTTTCATCAGGGCCTGCCATATCCTCACCCCTTTCTGCTCATTGACCCAAAATGCTCAGGCTCTCATTTAGCACATCGGCTGCATTCTGGTTGTCCGTCTCTTGCGATTCACGTTGCTAAATCTCCAGATGTTTTCCTCGAACTTCAGTGTATCGTTCCATCAGCTCAGGCGTGTTCACTAGTCATCTCTCTCTTACCCTGCTTCAAAGGGCCTTGGTGGGGGGAGGGAGGCATTTCTTTGAAATAGTACAAAAAACATGAGCTGTAACCACCCTTTAAAAACATGAGTGTGCTGAACTGGGCAGGTTGGAATGAGGCGGGGTGAGGAGGCGGGATGTGAACTGCTGATGCGTGTTAAGCTATGAACCTCAACTTGTTTTGATTTGCCAAGAGGATGGATGGATTTGAGGGAACGGGAAGTGCAGCAGCCTCTCTCTCTCTCTCTCTCTCTCTCTCTCTCTCTCTCTCTCTCTCTCTCTCTCTCTCTCTCTCTCTCTCTCTCTCTCTCTCTCTCTCTCTCTCTCTCTCTCTCTCTCTCTCTCTCTCTCTCTCTCTCTCTCTCTCTCAGACCCCCATGCCTTCCAACCCCTGCAGAGCCCCCAAGTTAAATGCAACGGATATGCAGATGTTTCTTACTACTTAAGTGGAAAGGGTGTGTGTTTTCGTGTGTGTGTGTGCATGTGGAAATACTTAAGTTATTTTAAATGTATACTTTAAGTAGGCTATGTCAAATTTCCTTAAAGTATACTTTTACTTTTTGTACGTAATTTTTAGAAAGTGTATTTTGTAACATATTTATACAGTATGCTGCTAAAAATCATGCTTCAAAATGTGAACTTAAGTCTGCTTAAAGTTAGTCTAATAATTTTGTGCTACTGTTTATAACCTACAATTATTTTCATTATTAAAAATAATCATAAACATTAAAAATTCCATGGCATGCCACCCGGTGTGGTGTGATTGGCCTGTACAAGCCGTTTTGGAAATCTGCCGGATAGATGAGCAAAGTTTGCTACAGTCCACTGGGGTAGAATGATCTATCCAGCACATATCTAGGTGGACCCGCCCACCTGTGATGTCATAAGGGGCAGATTTAAAAAAACGTCTTGTAGCGGCTAATCACACCTGGTGGCATGCCATGGGACATTTAATAATAAGCAATGATTCCAGGTAGATTGTAGGTGTACTTCAGCATGTACTGATAGCAGGTCAGAGATAGCAGACCATAAGGGGGACCTATTGTAGTGTACTTTAGATAGGGTGCCAAGTGCGAAGGCAACCTATTGTAATTGTTAGTTTTATTAGGGGTCCTACGAAATCCATAGGAACCCTATTGTTTTCGTTATTATTAATTCATAGGGGGTCCTATGAAATCCGTAGGAACCTTATTGTAATCGTTGGTATTATTATTATTTATTTTTTTCTGACAAAAATCTGCGTATTTCAAAAAATACACGTTCAAGCTCTTGAAATGAGTGAGGGATAACAAGGATGGGCCAGAATGAACTATAGGTGGCACTATAAAAAGCCTTTGAAGTGCAACGTACTCAACAGGCAGCCATTTCCACTAGGAAAGTGCAATATGCATGAAACTTGTTATGCATGCACCATTAGTCATGGTGAACAACTTTTACACTGCAACCCATACGGTCAGACCATTTCGATATAGTGCAGTGACCACAACTTGACCAAACACCCACACATTAACTCCATTGGCACAGTCAAACATGTACCAGGTGACTGTGGGACTATATGGTGTTAAATTCATAGCAATAAAGACAAAGACAGCAGAGAAATACTTTTTGAATTGAAATACATGCATATCTCCGATGTTTAAACAGCTCTAACATTGAGTCAAATACATGTAGGCTCAGTAGTATCAAGTTATCTGAAAATAGCAATTGGATGCATTTGTTTGAAGTTGTCTTTCTGAACCGCGGCCATTCTACAATGCAGGCTGGGCCTCAAAGCGGTACACGCGTAATTAAAAAAAAACGTCAGTTTGACAGTGGATTTTGACACAGTATGCGTTAGAAACATGGTTGGTGTCTGTTTTGATATGTTAACTTCCGGTAAAGGGATAGGGTTAGGCCTTAGGGTTAGGGTTAGGCCTAGGGTTAGGGTTAGGCCTAGGGTTAGGGTTATTGTTAGGGTTAGGCCTTAGGGTAAGTGTTAAGCCTTAGGGTAAGGGTTAGACCTTAGGAAGTAAACTGGAAGTATTTTATATTATATTTGAAATACTCTTAAGTCATTACAAGTAAAAAATAAATTATGCTTACAATGTGAATTTATCACTAGTGAAAAGGTGTATTGTTAAAGAAAAACGTATATATAAAATAAATAAATAAATATATACGTTTACACGGCTCTACTCAATGCCGTGGAACACTCCATTCACTTGCATGGGCCCTTCACAACTTCCGGCGGTGAGTTATATTTGATAATTTACGTCTTTCATATCACTCTGCAAGTAGTCCGGTAACTTATCAACCCCAGCGTACTCGGTTGCTAAGCAACCGAGTACGTCTAACATCTTAGACAGACTATTTCTCTGCTGATCAACACTACGAGTGCTGGTAACAAATAAATTGTAAATTGTAACTATTTTTTTGGCAAGAAGCCGTGTAATAAGCGGGATAATGTATAGAACGTCACCGGTCATTATCAAAAATAAGCCCCTTCAGGGCGAAGCAAGACATCTCCGCTTCGTCTCGGTGTCCGGTTCGCCCTGTCGGTGCTTATTTTCCCTAAGCACCGACAGGGTGCGTTCTATACATTATCCCTCACTTACAGTGGTTAAATTGGGTTTTTCTATGTGGGGGGGCTCTGATCCGGAGGGGCCGCCGCTCCCCATACGCAGAGTGCACAGAGCCAAAATTAAGGTTGCAAAAAAAAAAATCCATGATAGTCGTTATATTAGTACATTAAAGAAATCCATCCTCAGCTCCTCTGCCCTGTCCCGCCTCACCTCCTCTGCCCTCAGTGTCCTCATCTCTGCCCTGTCCATCCTCAGCTCCTCTGCCCTGTCCATCCTCAGCTCCTCTGCCCGGTCCATCCTCAGCTCCTCTGCCCGGTCCATCCTCAGCTCCTCTGCCCGGTCCATCCTCAGCTCCTCTGCCCTGTCCAGCCTCATCTCCTCTGCCCTCAGCTCCATCCTCATCCCTGTTCTGTTCAACTCTGCATTTTTAGTTTAGTGGAGGAAGAGACAGCACTTAAGACATGACAGACACACTATCAGGATGAAAAGATCTAGCAACAAATCACAGCTTGGTTACAGTGACTTCTGCACACGGGCCTAGCTTAATTATTTCAAAATTATGTCTTGGATAGCAGCTGCCCACCTTTTGAAGAAATCTGTAAGCTTCCTCCTTTTTGTTCCACTCATGTTTACCTTTTATCTCTGAAATGTTCACTTGTTGACTTTCACCCTAAGTTAAGAAGTAGATAGAATGTCTTTTAAAATGGTTCATATTATATAATGATGTAATCAAACGTTCTTTAAATAAAACACTTTTGAATGAATGAATGAATGAAGCTATCTTTTTCCTAGCCGATAGGCTACGTCACCATCATGTTAACGCGGGCTTTTAAATCGAACCTGCTGTGTAGCCTATATGCAAACATTAAATCACAGGACCTACTGTACTCACAAATAAATAGCCTCGGCAATGCACTGCAATTCATAGATACAAATAAGTTTGAAATTCATCCAGCTAGGAATGAGAAATGTGATTCGGAGATCGCATAGACTACTTGCTAAATCATTTAGAATTAGCGGCATTGTTCTTTTTAACTAGCGCTTGCCATTTGACATACCAGTAGCAGGCTATCCCTGCATGTCTAAGGTTAATTTTTCCTGCTTAATGAAAATGCAAGCCCATATCTAATGATATTAGCCTATTGGTGATGATCGACCTCTTTCAAAATACCGTGCACCTTTAATTTAGTTTCTCTTACCTCGCCATTCACCTGTCTACTACGATAATTATGTCTGATGATGACCGTTAGAATGATTTGACGTTGTGTTGTCTGATCTGGGGGGAGGAGGAGCTGCTGCGCAAGTTTCGTGCGCGATATGCCTACTTCTCAAACTTGCTTCAGATGTCTAGGCCAGCCTATCCCTACTCCATTATTTAGAATTGTGTTTTAAAACAACATAGATTTGCAATGGAAAAGTTGTAAATGAGTAGGACAACATTGCTCGTGATGGACTAGGCAGACTGCCAAAATCGGCTGGAGCTGATCTGCTGCGCAGAACTCCAGACCCGGCCGCTTATGTGCCGGGGCTCCGCCCCGGACAGCCCCGGCCCAATTTAACCTCTGCTCACTTATATATAAGCATATTTAAGTGGTGTCTCAAAATAGTACATTCAAATACATTTGATTGTATGTGTGTATGTAAGTATGTCTTTGTAGCACTAATGACACATCATTAGCATATTAAGTGCATTGTTAGTACATCGAAAATAGCAAAATTTTATCACATTAATCATGTATGCAATTAAGTGGATACTTGAGTGTACTTTTTACCTGGTTTCTCCTTTAAGTTTGTGAAATCTCTTGCTCAGTACTATACCAATTCATATGTTACCTATACGTATTTGGGTCACTGCTCATGTGGTTGACCGGCCGGCTTGTAGAGCAGTTTTTAACGTGTTTTCTATTTTAATTTCGTGTCTCCTGTGTCTTGCCAACCGAGTGTACTCAGTAAATGCAACCGTGTGCTTGTGGAATACTTTTTAAAGAACTGTTTGGTCTGTTTCGCCGACCAGCAAAACCAGCAACCAGTTTAACCGTTAGCGCTAGCAGCAGCTACTGCTAGCGCTACTACAAGCTCGTTACTTCGCCATGTTCGGAATACCCTCCGTAACATGGATACCCAAGGACTTCTTCGAGTACTACTGCCGCTTCAATTTCTGCTCCTACGGGATGAATCTCCCTGATGTCCAGCGGATCACCCCAGAGATGTGCTGCTACAGCTCGGATTTATCCATCAACCACCACCACAGACTTGTTTCCCGAGGAAACACTCCGGAATAATTCATCTCACCCCGGCAACTCCACACACCACAAACACAAGATAACCAGAAGGGGAAAGAAGAAGGGTGGAATAAGAGCCAGACTGAAGCGGGAGGCACGTAAACAACGGCCGCTACCCCCTGTGATACTTGCTAAAGTGCGCTCGCTCCTGAACAAGCTAGACGAGCTGCAAGCTAACATAAAACATCTGCATGAATACAGGACTGCCTCTGTTCTGGCATTTACGGTAACCTGGCTGAACAACAATGACAGTGATAACATGCTGCACATTGATGGCTTCGCACCCCCAATAAGACTGGACAGAGACAGTGAGCTCACTGGGAAACAACATGGCGGCGGCGTTTGTCTTTACGTGAGCTCACGCTGGTGCTCGACGGCTGTGGTAAGAGAGAAATTGTGCAACACTAACATTGAACTCTTGGCTGTCTCCCTTCACCCCTTCTACTTACCCAGGGAATTCCCACAGCTCTTTTTAATACGTGTGTACATCCATCCCAAAGCTAATGCTGCAGCTGCCACTGAACATATCACAACATCACTGAACAGACTGGAACGTATCTCAACAGACTCACCAAAATGTATGCTCGGTGATTTCAAGCACTGCTGCCCTGGAAAAGCCCTTAAAGGTTTTCACCAATATGTTACATGCATGCTTGGCGAAGACGCATGACAAATGCTACGGGTCACTTCCAGATGCATACAGGTCGTTGGACTCCCACCTTTGGGCTCCGCTGACCACAATACTGTTCAGCTCATCCCGGCATACATTCCCATTATAAGGAGAGTTAAGACGGTCACTAAGAACATCAAGCAGTGGACTAATGACAGCATCCAAGCTCTCTAAGGATGTTTTGAGTCCACAGACTGGAGTAACCTTTTATCCCCCTCTGACAACCTCAATGAGCAAGTGGGCACTGTCTCATCTTATGTTTCATTCTGTGTAGACAGCATTATTCCCTCAAAAGCTGTCACTATCTTCCCCAACAATAAACCCTGGGTTACCAAGGAGCTCAAAGACATCCTCAACAAAAAAATGAGTATTTTTCACTGGCACCGAATCTGAGAAGTTCGGTGCCAGTCAAACAGTCAAACATGGGGGGGGGGGGGGGGGGGTTGGGTTATGTTGCGCAGAGGTTGCCAATTTGTTGATATTTTCATATAGTGTTGTGCATGCATTCATTTAAAATAACTAGTTCCAGTTATTTATGAACAGTGAAGGTAACAAACTCTTAAAAAAGAATGTGAACTTGAACAAGTGAAAAATTAACAACTATGAACATAAATATATTGAAATAAACTTGAGGTAACATCTATCAAGTGTAAACATGCACAACACAAAATGTCAGTAAGGGAACTTAACACGCCACAGATAGGCTACAATTCATTTTAATCAGTGGGAGCCCTGTGTTTGTTTCCCTGCAACAAGAAGGTTCCATCTGGGGGTGATGGAAGACAGTGACACCCTTAGCGTGTTTGAAATGTCCAATCGATTGCGCAATTTTGTTTTAGTTGCAGTCATTGCCGAAAACCCGGCCTCGCATAGGTACGTGGTGGGAAATGGAAGCAACGTTTTCAGCGCTTCTACGGATATCTCGGGATACCCCGCTTTGGTTTTGATCCAAAAGCCCGCCAGAGAGGTTTGCTCAAACACACTTTTAAGACCACCATCATTAGCTATTACGATCATTTGATCTTCCTCCTGCACTGACAAGTGATTCGGGACATTGACAAATTGGTTGCCGATCCACTCATTCGTTCGCCGTGGATCTTTGGAGGATGGGAAGTAACGTTCGAATTCATTTGAAAGCGCAACAAGGTGATCGCGCACAAGCTGCGAGAGAATAGGCCCTGCCTCAGTCTCTCCCAAAATCCCCACTAATGTTTGGAACGTATCGAATACTCCCCTGTCCACTCGTCGTCCCCACAAATCAAGCTTGGCTTTAAATGCAGCAACTTTCTCTGCCAGTTTAAAGACAGTCTTCATTCTCCCCTCTGGAGTGTCAGGTTGAGCTGAGCTCATAGTGTGACACTACTGTTGAACTGAACAAGTGAAGTGAGCTTAGGCTGCGCGCGCAGCCGCTGAAGCCAATACGTGTTGAGGACGGGACAGACAGACAGTTATGCCTAAGAAAATAAGTTAAGACCTTGCCAAAAATGCAAACATGTTATATGCAATCTAACAACTGCATATAGACTTATGGCATGTAAAAGAGTGACAGTATTGCAAAGTAAATTGAGTTTATTAAGTGTGCATGCATTTTGCATGAATTAAAAAAAATAAAGTTTTTTTATTATTATTTTTTTCTAGTCATGTCGTAGCCTCGTTAACCTACGGCCCGGTTAGGAATGTCCCGCGGCCCGGTACTGGTCCGCGGCCCGGTGGTTGGGGACCGCTGTTCTAAGGTACTGTGCTGAACAGTTAGGAGAAGTGTTTCAGACCCTTCCAAAGATCCTTCGACAGCTGTACAGTTCCCCAGATGTGGAAACACTTCACAGTAATCTCAATCCCTAAGAAGAGTAGCACCAAAGTACTCAACGACTCCAGACCTGTGGCCCTCACCTCCCTCGTGATGAATCAATGGAGAGAATAGTAAATCAACACGTCATCGAAGAAACAGACTCTCTGATCGACCCACTCCGATATGCATATTGCATGAGCACAGGGGTTGATGATGCCAAAATATTCATCCTCGACACTGTACACAGACACTTGGAACTACCAAAATCCTCAGTCAGACTGCTGTTTGCGGATTTCTCCTCCGCATTCAACACCCTTCAGCTTCACATCCTGGCTAA
>NC_082390.1:22895127-22910127 GCF_031168955.1 Gadus macrocephalus | reverse complement strand
GCTTGTCTTTCTACCAGTCTGTCAGGAATGCATGCACACCACGTTCCTTTCCTCACTTCTGTAGCCCATGTAACTTCCTGTGACTTGCAGACTGTATCATTTCATCATAGATACAGTATTAAAACACACCCTCACACACCTAACCAACCTCTGAAACCATTAGCTATCGTCTGAGGACCAGTCAGCTCTGGGAACAATGGTCAGTATTACTTGGGCTCCGCTGTAATCTATTAACAGATAGCGGATATATAGGGCAAAGACTTCCTCCTCCTTCCGCTTTCATTGTTTTGAAAGTGTTTGGGGGTCAAGTCGAACATTCTCTTTCAGCTAATTTATATCAACTTATATCAAAGCTAATAAAAGCTAAATCCTTGATAGATGATTGCCGATGGGTTACTAGACTGTTCTCCAGACTAAACCTGTTTCAACGTGATTGGTCAGTGCTACTCAGCTACAAAAGAAGCCAGGGCACTTAAGCCGTAATCTTGACGATATATATATATATATATATGATATCATATAAATGATATGTACAATGCGTCATATTTGCTAAGCTGCTGTTCCCTTGTGTGATTGACATCATTGACATGGTATGATTATGATTGAACTCTCAGTCGATGTGTGAATGGTTGCATGTGAAGCACAACTTCTAAAGTGCTTGATGGCCACAGCAGTTCAGAAAAGCACTTCAAAAAAGCAAAACACACAGCACTGTACTAGTTTGACCCAAAGCAGAGCAGAGTCACACCAGAGAGATCGAGATGAGTCGCCACTAGAGCAGCAGAACACAGTGTTTCCCAGCACTCCGCTTACCCCATAATGTAAATGTAAATAGACTGCATTTATGTAGCCCTTTTCTAACCATTGGCCACCCAATGCGCTGTACAATATTGCCTCACATTCACCATTCACGCACACATTTACACACTGACGGTGAGTCAACCATGCAAGGCGACAGCAGTTACGGTTAGGTGCCTTGCTCAAGGACACCTCGACACTCAGCTAGGAGGAGCCGGGGATCGAACCAACAACCTTCAGGTTACCAGCCAACCCGCTCTACCTCCTGAGCTACTGCCGCCCACTTCAGTCCATTTAATGTGTTTGGAATGCTAGCAGACACTATCTGACCCGAAATTAGCCTCAGGGGCCAGCGTCTGGGAGCGAGGAGACGAAAATGGTTGTACTTCCTAAAGTCAGCTCTGCTGGCTTGTGTCTGTGTAAGGCAAGTCTTTGTTGTCCATGTGATAGTCGCTGATTTAGTCTTTCTTCAGATTAATGAATGGGTCCGCATTGATGACATCATTGATGACAAATTCCCGCTCATATTAAATGGAGTCACATGGAAAGCAGGGTTTTATCACTTCGATGATAACAAATCAAAGCCTTACCTTCACTTGGAGATTTATGCCCCACAAACGCTATTGTAGTTGTGAATGATCCATGACCAGTTCCTCCTCTTTTACAAAATGAGGCAAAAGGTTTAAGCACATTTCTGGTTATGAATCAGATGAAAGGAAGGAATGCTGTGACTCTTTGTGAAAAGATAATGATTTATTATTTCTCGAAAATACCATGATATCAAGGGCGTCTGTGGCTGGCCACACTTTGTATTGCTACCACACTTTCTCTTTATTGAGTCTTTGTTGGGCCCAGGGGCTTTTAACATATCTCATTCACAGGACAACTTACTGATTAAATCAGTGTTTGTGCTCTCACGCTCCTCTTTGAAGTAACTTGGTTACTTTTTCTGGTGTAACCATGTTTAATGGTCATGCTTCCATTAAACATCAACTAATTGCTGGAGAGACTTGGATAAGCAACACTTGCGATACTTCTGACTCATGTCAAAAAAGGATGAACGAATAGCCTTGATGCATTTAGATCCAAACCGTGAAGCCAGCTAGCTCGGTGTAACACGGTCGCAGGAGGGGTGAGGGGGAAAGCTCTTCCATATGGGTGACCTCCGATCTTCAACCATTTGAGTCCTCCATCCAAAGTCATTAAGTCGCCATCAACTCTAATAGTCCAAACTTGATTTCCTGCAATCTTTGAGTTTGTAACAGAGGGACAATCCATTGGAAAGATGGGGAAGCTAAATAAGTGATACCACAGCATTGATTGGATTCCGTAATGAAAAGCCTATTCTGATTTCAATAAAGGTTTTGGTGTTTGATAACCCCTTTGTGCAATGGCAATGGCACGGTCCAATTCTGTTATTTTCAAAACAGACCACATCCAAGACCTTTTTTATCAAAGGTTGCACAATGTCAGAAGAAAAACTTCTGAGGTTTGGAAGAACCATTTTGAAACCATTAAAGATTATACAAAAGGGTAAATGCACTTCAGTTATGTTAAAAAACGGGTTGGTGTGATTCGGTGCTGAGATTTGGTTAAATCTTGCACCAAAGGTGTGTGACAAATTCAATAAAATATTTATTAAAATGAGGGGGCAATTTCATTAAAATCATTTGTAATAATTCCCTGTACTTTCAGTTCACGTCCGTGTCCTTGAGTCTGCTTAGTGTCAGTCTTTGTTAATTTATTAATATTCTTCCATATTAATTACTATTTCATTTCCCTTCTTTAATTATAGTCATGAAGAAATTGGCTTTTGCTTTTCTTAATTCATTAACCACTTTGTTGCAGAGATTTTTAAAAACTCGTCCATCATTAATTGATTTGGACTTAAGTGCTATTATTAAAACAAAATCACGTTTTTTCATAAATCCCATAGTTTCTCATTAAACCAAGGTAGATTACTCTTAGAACGTCTTTTTTAAATGGTTTGTTGTATATTTCCTTAATTTTATTTACTGTGCCTATGAAGGATTCACAAGAAGTCTCTAGATCATCCGTTTGTAGAACATCAATCCACTCAATTTGACCTAGCTCTTCCTTAAATGCATTCATGTCCTGTTTCCTTATTCCATGGGAGTGTTTTATCGTGTCTTCTTGGCGATAAGTAAATCGTTTGTTTGTTAATTTCCTTGAAATAAGAGTCATATCTGACAAACCAGTAAGAAGATTAAAATATTTGCTGATTCTCTCAGGCTTATTACAAAAAATTTGATACATTTTTGTATTTGACGAACATGTGATTCTATCTGATTCTATCTGTTTACATTTAATGTCATCTTTCACATACATGAGCAGTCCAGCGCCCCTTCCTTTATTTCTGTCTTTTCTAAAAACCTTGTAGCCAGGCATTGTGAAGGGGTACAGGCGACGATGTGGTCAGCCATGTTTCAGATAGGCACAGGAAGTCAAGATTTGAGTCTGTGAAAAGTGGTTCAAGTTGTTCGGTTTTTGCTTTTACGCTACAAATGTTCAAATTTCCCCCAAGAAGACCTTTCGGTTTTGCGTGTGGATCCCTGATGATTTTGGAATGTTGGACAGTTTGGAATAGGCCTGTGTTAAAGTGATTTGTGAATGCTGGGTTTCGGGATGAATGTCCCGGTTGATTGGAATTACCTTGGTCCGAGAGTATCCCAGCTGGAGGCTGTAGATCGTGCGTGATGACGGGCCCTGGGTTCAGCTGCACATCGCCGGCAAGGAGAAGGGTTTTCAACAGGTAGGCGAGTAGCTTTCTGTAGGCCTATGTTCGTGAAGCTTTATCTCGCGCTGTGTTCGTTCGTTCCGATGGTGCAGTTGCTCGACCATCTCGTAAGATAGTAGAGTTGGCGGTGAATTGGCTCCGTTCATTTAGTGTAGCAGGTTGTATCGGTAAGGCGGTTTCTCATGAGCTAATCAGCTGATTGATCCCGCAGCAGCGGACCGAAAAGAACAATAGCAGTACAGAGTAGTCTTAAAGTACAGATCTCTCTGTAAAGTTCTCAGGTATCTGCCTCTGTATGGCCTTGGTGGCACGGAAGAGACCATAGCTTCTCTTTGCTGGTTTGTAGAGTGCAGATGAAAGCAAGGCTGAGAATTTGGCTCCTGCCAAGCCACCAGTCCACTCCACCATCACATGTTCACAAGTTCATGTGTGCAAAGATTGTTCAATCATTCGACAAAAAGGTCTGGGGCGGGCCAAAGCGTTAAAGGAACAAAAGGGGGGAAAGCGCATTTTTGTGTGTGTTTTCCAGAATACTTTTTATATGAGCTTCAGCCCAAATATCCAATAGACATTCCGTCTCCTTTTTGCTCCATGTTGAGCCATGACTCATTTTCAACCAACGGACTGCTAATCTTAGGGTTACCGCATATCATACAATAATTCCCATAATGCGCGCGGCTGAGCGGGTGCCTGTTACGTCCAAAAAGGCGTATGATTTTTAGAACTGGATCGGACCGTTTGGTCTGCTCCAGAGTTCGATGGCTTGTATTCACACCAGGCCTATTCCCTATTTTTGGGGGTTTAGTTCTAACAAAACAAGGCAGATGTGAATATGCCCCTACACTCTCCCATAGGAAGCACCTCTCACAAACTGTGTGAAACCGCTCATTTGCATTCCAAACTTACTTCCATGACTCGTTGACGTCACCAAGTCACAGAGGGGCAGAATGGGAGCGTGTCTATGTTCCCCGGGTCCTATGTTCCCCGGGTCCTATGTTTCCCTCTTTGTATGAGACCGGGGAACATAGGACCCTTTTTCAAAAAAGGGTCCTATGTTCCCCGCTTTTCCCAAAAAGGGTCCTATGTTCCCCGATATGTATGTGACCGGGGAACATAGGACCCTTTTCCCAAAAAAGGGTCCTATGTTCTATGTCTGTTACTTTTTCCACCGTTACTGCCAAATTCCGGCCGAGATAACTACCATTGCATGCCTTTACCTTTTCTGGAAGAGGGAGGGACGTCGGAGAACCCGACGCAGTCTATTCATAATATTGTAATGACCACGGAAGAGGCAGTGAATGAAGTATTGATCAGACAGAGATTTATTAGATAGGCCGTTGGAACACACAAGCCCGGAAACCATAGCAACGCCGGTAAACAGACCCCAAGAAGCCCAATCCCTACGAGAGCTCCCAGCGCTACGGCCATACGGAGGTGCACAGAGCTTTGGCCGCAGGCGAGGAACTGAGGCTACAGTGTGTGCCGTGACCCCTGTCCGAGGGGTGGCTCAGAGGCCCCCTCCACAAACGTCACAATCGAGTGACGTTTGTGGTTCAGTACACCTCTCAGCCTCTAATCCAGCCATTGACACAGTCACTTCAAACCCTCCCCATCACTCCTCCCTCCACCAATCACACATCTCCTCCCAGAGGGATGGATCCTGGGCTGGCCTGTTTGTCTTCAGAGATGCTGAGGGTAGTTTTCATGCCCAAAGGTTACATGGTCAATTTTGATCAGAAGTGTATGACGGTTTCAGACCCAACAGGAAGTAGTTCTCTCTTTTGTTCTCCGTTTGTCTCTTAATCTACAAGCACCCCCCCCCGGCCCAGAAATTCAGTTCATTCACAGATACATTAACCTCTTAAAGAGCCTAATCCCGGTCAAAGTCATTACTTTGAACACACATTACTTTGACACTTTGACTCCCAAACACACACACAAACACACACACACACACCATACACAAATACACACAGTCACACACACAGACACAGTCACATACAAACACTAACACAGTTAAATTAGTTCTTTGCCCTTTGACCCTTTCTATGCCTTTCATTTACACCACTGTGTGTGTGTGTGTGTGTGTGTGTGTGTGTGTGTGTGTGTGTGTGTGTGTGTGTGTGTGTGTGTGTGTGTGTGTGTGTGTGTGTGTGTGTGTGTGTGTGTGTGTGTGTGTCTGTGTGTGTGTGTTTGAGAGAGAGAGTAAAAGAGTGGAAAAGTAAGGCGGGAGAGTGATAAGAGAGAGTGATTAATGAAGTGACCAGATAGATCCTTTTGACCTCCAGTTCTCGAAGAAGAGAGGAGGGGTTGGGGGAAAGGATAGGGGGAGAGGAGGAGAGGACAGGAGACGAGCAGGCAGGAAAGGACAGAATTGAGGTGATACAGGCAGCAGGTTTTCCTCATATGAGATGCTGCAGCTTTCTATAATTTTTAGTCAGTGGAATTCTTTCTCCTTTAATCCAAAAACTATGAGCTGCTTTCACGTCACGGAACCCAAACTGACCGCCGATTGTTCACAATTCTGTCAGCCTTTCAACGGCAACCCACAGAGAGCCCAGAGCCAGAGGGCTAGAGAGCTCAGAACCAGAGGGCCAGAGAGCCCAGAAACAGAGAGCCCAGGGCCAGAGAGCCCAGAGAGCCCAGAGGGCCAGAGAGCCCAGAGCTAGAGAGCCAGAGAGCCCAGAGGGCCAGAGAGCCCAGAGCTAGAGAGCCAGAGAGCCCTGAACCAGAGGGCCAGAGAGAGCCCAGAGCTAGAGAGCCCAGAACCAGGGGCCCAGAGAGCCCAGAGCCAGAGGGCCCAGAGTCAGGGGCCCAGAGAGCCCAGAGCCAGCGGCCCAGAGAGCCCAGAGCCAGAGGGCCCAGAGCCAGGGGCCCAGAGAGCCCAGAGCCAGCGGCCCAGAGAGCCCAGAGCCAGAGAGCCCAGAGAGCTCAGAGAGCCAGAGGGCCAGAGAGTTCAGAGGGTCAGAGAGCCCAGAGCTAGAGAGCCAGAGAGCCCAGAACCAGAGGGCCAGAGAGAGCCCAGAGCTAGAGAGCCCAGAACCAGGGGCCCAGAGAGCCCAGAGCCAGAGGGCCCAGAGCCAGGGGCCCAGAGAGCCCAGAGCCAGCGGCCCAGAGAGCCCAGAGCCAGAGGGCCCTGAGCCAGGGGCCCAGAGAGCCCAGAGCCAGAGAGCCCAGAGAGTTCAGAGAGCTCACACAATGCTGCTGGCACCCAAAATGTCCTGAGGATAAACCACCTGAAGACGAAAAGGATCAGTTGATAATGGAGAGAGAGAGAGAGAGAGAGAGAGAGAGAGAGAGAGAGAGAGAGAGAGAGAGAGAGAGAGAGAGAGAGAGAGAGAGAGAGAGAGAGAGAGAGAGAGAGAGAGAGAGAGAGTTTGCGTGCAGCCACTGTGCATTAGTGAATGTGGGCAGCAAGCTTCACTTTCTACCATTGTACTAATTATACGAAGGCATCCAAAAAACACATGAAGTTGATGAAGTACATCAAACACATCAGACGCAGGGCAGATCACAGAACAACATGAATGCTCCTCATGCTGAGTCACTTTGCATGCCAGTGTCTCCAGGAGGACTCCTGAGACTTAAGTCATGGAGGATAGTGATAGAGAGACACCAAGGGAGAGAGGATAGAGGGATAATTCAGGGTCAGCAGATGAAAGGCACAACACATGAAAGAGAGAATGAACATCAGATAGAGAATGGAAAAGGAAGAGATATTTCCAAATACCTCAGAAGCAGTCGGTATGACGAATAAAAAGGGATTGTGAACAGTTAAATTAGATGTGGCACCAAGATGTTTCAAAGTCATAAGCACACAACACACATGTTGAAGATATTATTGCTAGAAGTTGAACTAATGGGCTCCCTAACACACACACGCACACACACACATACACGCACACACGCACAAAGACATACACACACACACACACACACACACACACACACACACACACACACACACACACACACACACACACACACACACACACACACACACACACACACACACACCAGACTGGTGACGCAGGCAGGTGCTATCAACACTGGGTATCAAACGTCTGGGAGCTTTCACTCTACAGATAAGAGGGCAACACAAATTGCTCCCCTTATTGGTGTTTATTTTCTTAATAGTGTGTGGTTTTCTACATGTTTTGTGGCTTAGTAGGGAATAGACTATGTTCAGCTTTTAATGTCTGCAAGTAGGCACACAACATGGAGGGCGCAACACATGGACCGTCTGTCTGACTGGCTGTGTGTGTATGTGTAAGTATGTGTGTGTGTGTGTGTGTGTGTGTGTGTGTGTGTGTGTGTGTGTGTGTGTGTGTGTGTGTGTGTGTGTGTGTGTGTGTGTGTGTGTGTGTGTCTGTGTGTATGCGTGTGTATTTGTGCATATATGTTTATGTGTCTGTTGCTACCAAAAACACAGACACAAACACACTCATACATACACATACACACTGAAGCCCCTGTCTTACTAACATATGCTATAAATTGGTTCCCATTATGAGCCTTGAGAGTGTGAACCCCCCCCCCATTACACACACACCCGTAAACACGTACACTCACATATACACACACGTCAATACACATGCACAGACATCCATGCACACACACACACAAACGCCAATAGACTGCCCGGACATCCATGCACGAACACACACACACACACACACACACACACACACACACACACACACACACACACACACACACACACACACACACACACATGCACAGAAATCCATGCACACACACAAACACACACACACAAGCCAATGCACATGCACAGACATCCATGCACACACGCCAATACACAGATACATGCGCCAATATACGTGCAGGGACATCCATGCACGCAAACACACACACAGATACGTTTGAACACACATGTAGACAAGCACACACAAACACACGCACTCAAAACGCACAGACAGTCATATGCACAAAAACATACTTCCACACAAACAAACACATGAACACACAAACAGAAACAGACACACACACACACACACACACACACACATATGAGTGACTAAAAATTAGGTTCCTTAACTGAAATGAAGTGAAAATTAGGCTCTACAAAAAAAGATAACTATGAAATTGTATCGTGTGATTAAGAAATTGGCTAAAATATGCAAAAATTATGGAGAAAAAGTCTTTCGTTTTCTTCTTTGTCCTTTGTGGATGGATGTGTGTGGATCATTTCAAATGGTGTGATGTATGATCTGTTGCCGAGGGACAACAGCTGTCCGTAAGCTGCTAGCTAACTCTTGGGTAATTACTAGTAATTTTATGACTAAATATTGTGAACCTTGCCCAACGCCTCAAATAACCCTTGTTATTGGCTACAAAGTCTGAAGATTGTCATTGGTTGGATCATCAACGGTCTTCAAAGACGTTAGTATCACTGAATCAGCTCAGCTGTTCAACTAAGTCCTTATTCCACATCCCAACAACACTGCTGCTTCCTGGATCTCAGGGATCAGGCATTGGTGCTGTGTGTTGGAATGGACCCAGGGCCTTCCAACACTCAGAATACTGTTAGCAGCGTGTTGTTGAGTGGCTGGAGATGACAAGGTGAGTTTCTGGGCTTCCAACACTTGATACTTGCTTTCAGAAGAGAAACAATGAAAGTGTTGAGCCAGACATCACACAGGGTGAGTTTGTCTCTTTCGTAACACAAACCTTTGTTCAGGGCGCCTTGCTCGCCACTGCAAACACGCGCACACAAAAACACAAACACATGCACTGTTGGACAAAGACACACACACACACACACATACAAATGCACACACATTAACAAATAAACACATACACACACACATATTTACAAATAAACACATACACACACTCATATATTTACACACACACACACACACACGCACATGCACACGCACACACACATATACAAGTATATTCACACGCACACACATACACACACACAATCCCACAAACACACAAACCCACAAACCCAAATATACTCTCACAATGCAAGCACACATGCAAGCAGACACACACAGATAAGAATACATAAACACAAGCCTGATCCGACACAAAAAGGCATTCAGTGAACACAAAACACCTAACCTTGCCGTAGTAGGGGCGGGCTCCCAGTCCGCGTGTGTTTTCAATTAGAGAGGTCTGATCGCTATTTCCTCTGCTCTGCTCTGCTGCCGGATGCTGCATGATAAAGAGGATGTAGAGATGGGAGGGAGGAAAGGTACACTTCAGACCGCAGCTCTCGTATCTCTGGTTCATCTTGGAATGGGCAGTGGTGGGTAGAGTACTGAAAATCTATACTCAAGTAAAAGTAAAATGACCTCCTTCAAAATCTAAGTAAAAGTAAATATTCGAAAACCTTGAAAACCTACTTGAGTAAGAGTAAAAAAGTACTTTGTTTTAAAGTTACTCAAATTACAAGTTACTTTACATTTTTGTATTGGAGTGCTTGGATCAGTGAAAAAGACATAACGTGTTAGAATCAGTAGCGTGCGGTGCCCCTTCATTTCGGTGTGGCAGAAACTACTGCGTATGACCACACCCACAATTTATGTATATTTTTTACATATATATTTTGAGCTACATTAAAACATGTTAACTAAACTAATTGTGAGTAAGAAATAAACTAATAGCCTAATGTTACTGCACGCTTTTGAAGTGCCATCCGCAACACTCGTCATATGATGTCCCTTATAGGGAAGTTATTTCTTCCATATTTTATTTTAACAACAGGCTTAGCGAGTGCATTGCAAATACATGAAAAGTAGAAATACAAGTCATCAATCAAGCAGACCTTCGATTTGGAACTTGGCCCGACGATGTGTGCAAATCTCTCAATAACAACACTTTTGAAATCAGATATTTCTCAATAACAGCTGTTTAAATCAGGTTTGAAATCAGGTATGCAATTTGAATACCTGTTGAAATAAATAAATAAATAAATAAATAGTCTTCAATGCCGAAAGATACAGGCGGAGTAATTCGATTTTAAACAACAACAGTCCTAGAATATGACCATGGGGCAGACTACTTTACGACCATATGGGCGTCTTATAGCGCTGATTGCAATTCTTATTGCAGCCTGCAGGGTTATGCGAGAAACATACGGAGGGACGCGGTCGTTGAGCTCCGCCGCCCCACATTGCATGACACGTTAAACTCAACTAGAATCACCACCATCAATTTGATATCAACAGACCAAAATTGTCGGAAAGCCTACAGAAACTATAGATAGTTAATGTGACAATCACATTATTAACAATAAACTTGGAGCAATGATTTACTGAGGAACTATTTTTTTTGGGAGCATGCTTTTGCAGGGAGTTCGCCACCCCACCTGCCCATATATGGACGGCACGCGGCTGGTTAGAATGCGTGAGTGAGGGAGAGAAAGAGATGCACTCCTAAAACATTTCTTCACAAGTTGTACAACAAAAGCAATTGCATTAAGCTCTGTGCATGTGACAAAAGGCAAGAGCTTTGTAGGAACACAACCAATTAAACACAAACGAGACTGACTTGGTTGGCTGATTGGGCAATCAGATGTATCCAGCCTACGCACATAGCATGCACGCACACTCACAGAGCCAGACACGACAATGACGAACAAGTTTGTGGTCTGCAGAATACAGTGTAACATAGTTTCTTTAGAATTATATAAACTATAGCCTACGTGGACCGTAACTCCGCACCCCCTGGCGAAAATATCTTCCTGCGCGTCTGCATCCATGCGTTTCTAGTCCTCAGTCCCAACGTAACGGTCGACTCACGTTGCAACCTAGGGAAAGCGCGTCGCTAACGTGTACGCTTACAGTCAACAAAGATAATGTTTTAATCAAAATACTCATTTTAATGAAAGCACAATGGAAAATGTAATTGAGTAAAGAGTAGAATTCTAAATCAAATATTTACTCGAGTAAGAGTAAAATTACAGACTTAAAAAAGGAACGTGAAAAGTACTCGTCAGCCGAAAAATGTACTTTTTTACTCATTTGCGTTACTTGTAATGCGTTACTACCCACCACTGGGAATGGGAGATATTACAGGAAGCCTCACAACGGCACAGAGACATTCAACCACACACAGGGAGGCAAAGACATATAGATGTAAAGTCACGCACCTGGTTGGTCAATATGTGCAATCCTTTGCGTTTCAGGTTTGTTTTGTCGTGTGTGTTGTTTGTATCATTGATTTCCTGCAGCTTCATGTTCCTCTCTTCTCGTTTCAGGGTGTACCTGCCGTGTCTTCTCTGACTTCAAAGGTAGGTGCCCGCATGGCCAAGTCTTTTGTAACCACGACTGCGGGAGCCATTGTATCGTTCATATGATTATGACATTAGGCCCTTAGAGTAAATCTCCCCAATGCCAAAGCCAAAGCCAAAGCCAGTTAGGGCTAATCCGCTCAGCGCGTACATGATGCAGCATCCTAACTCCCATAACAGCTCCGCAAAGCCCGCCTGTCTCTTCCACTCTCCTCTGTTTTACAGCTTTAATTACGGGCTTCAAGGGGTTAGTGTTTTTGTTTGTGTGTATGTGTGTGTGTTTGTGTGTGTGTGGGTATATGTGTATTGTATTTGTAGGTGTCTGTGTGTGTATGGTGTGTGTGTGTTTGTGTGCTCTGTAGGAGTGTTTGTGTGTGTGTGTGTGTTATTTTGATTTTGTGTGTTCTTGGAACGATGAGTGTTTTTTTTATGTGTTTGTGTGCATTGTGTAAGCATGAATGAGTGTGTATCACTCTGTTTGTGTGCGTTAGCACCTGCAGGGTGTGAGTGAGCTCAGGGTGGGAGTGAGCACGGGGGGTGGGAGTGAGCTAAGGATAAGTGAGAGCTCGGGGGGGTGGGTTGAATTTAGGATAAGAGTGAGCTCGGGGGGGGAGTGAGCTAAGGATAAGAATGAGCTCGGTGGGAGTGTGTTCGAACTGAAGTGGGATGAACTCGGGGGTGGTAGTGAGATCAGGGGGGAGTGAGCTCAGAGGGGAGTGAGCTCAGGGTGGGAGTAGCTTCGGGGGGGTGGCGTGAGCTCGGGGAGTTGGAGTGAGGTTAGGGTGGGAGTGAGCTCTGGGTTGGAGTGAGCTCGGGGGGAAGTGAGCTCGGGGACGGGGAGTGAGCCTAGGGTGGGAGTGAGCTGGGGGGGAGTGAGGTTGGAGTTGGAGTGAGATTGGGTGGGGGTGAGCTCAGGATGGGAGGGAGTTTGGTGGAAGGAGTGAGCTCTGGGGGGGATTGAGTGAGGTCGGGTGGGAGTGAGCTCGGGGGGGCAGTGAGCTCGGAGTGGGAGTGAGCTCGGGTATACATTCAAGTGAAGGAAGCAGATGCGTGTGTTTTTTTTTTTGTGAATGAATCTCATAAGCGTGCTTTGTTCAGCTCTTGGAGCACCACCAAGCAGCCATTATCCAGTCACACGGCGTGTTTGTCTGACCCAATACCCAAGTCCAAATGTTGACTGAACCACTTAGCAGCGTTTAAAAAAGTAATCCTCGCAGCCAAGTCAAATATTTCTGTGTGGATATTCAGACAGTAATATGCGGCTTGGGCTCAGGAGGGTTCTGGCAGTGTCGGGGGGGGGGAAACGTGTTCTTTCCCCCATCAACCCTTTTGTTTATCACGCAGAGTAAAGCTCCCTCTCTCCCTCGTCCTCCCATAATCCTCAAAGAGCACGGTGAGGAGTTGTAATCTGGACCAACACCTCATTTGGCCTCATTCACAAGCCCTCATAGTGAGACCTCCTCTTTAATGAGTAAGGCGATTGAAAAAAAAAAAAAAAAGGGGGAAAAAGGCACTATTTATGGTAAGTTATTCGAAAGGAGCTTAGGCTGTTGGGGGCCGGGAGGGCGGGTTGCGTTGTTCTAAAAAGCACACACTGTACTGGCTACTTAACAGCCTGGCTCACCCTGGGTCCTCTGACCGAACACATTTAGCCCTGCGACTCTCTCCCTCTCCCTGCCCCTCTCTCTCTCTCCCTCTCTCTACTGCCAGTTGGATTATTGTTCACCCGTTTTATTCTCTCTCTCTCTCTCTCTCTCTCTCTGTTTCTCGCTCTCTCTCTCTCTCTCTCTCTCTCTCTCTCTCTCTCTCTCTCTCTCTCTCTCTCTCTCTCTCTCTCTCTTCTCTCTCACTCCCTGTTTTCTTGTCTCGGTCTCCCAGACACATCACCTGTTTTCCTCATCACTTTTGCTCTCTCTTCTCTCTCTCTCTCTCTCTCTCTCTCTCTCTCTCTCTCTCTCTCTCTCTCTCTCTCTCTCTCTCTCTCTCCTCTCTCTCTTGCTCTGATTCCCTCTCGTCCAGCCCTTCCTCATTCCCCCCCCCCCCCCCCCACTGCCACAAACACATACAAACACACACTGTGCTCCCTTTCCTTATCTAACCTGGCTGTAGAGCCAAGTCCATACTGATTTATGCAGTGGTCATCCAAACACACAGACCATTCTTAGCCACAACAGGATCCCCCCCCATAAAGAATGCATTGTGCGCAGCCCCAGAAAACATCAGCATATGGTGTTTTCCCATCCTCCAGAAGAGCGGGCCTGTGCATCGCTAATCTCAACCAGACCCCGTGGATGTGGCGGAGTGACGTCTCCGTACGTATGGCTCTGGTGCAGAAAGAGGGAGAACAGAGGCTGTGTGGCCAGGACGTTGTTATGCTGTAAGGGGAGAGGAAGGATCCAATCGGTTGTTATTTGAGGTGTATGTGAACCGTATTCCCCATCAGTGTAGAGACATGTTGAGCTATGGTCCTATTTCGGTACATATTCGTCAGCGGCTTCATAGACACAATATAACTGGCCACCCATGCTGCCCATGTAATGAAGTCTTGGAGGTATTCAAGATGTTTGATTCCTGCAGCCTTCATTCATCTATTCTGCCTTGCAGCGTTACAAGCTAGAGCAATCCATCAGAGGGGATTGGGCAAAAGGCTTATCAGGCCAGAAGTATGTCGGAACAGAACACATGATATAGCCCTTTCCCCTGTGGTCCATTCAAATAATAAAAATTGTTTACATTTTACTATACAGTTACAGTGACTTCCAGGACGCTAAATCACATTCACCACACTCAATTTCACACGTCTGTGGTGGATTCATGATTGCGAAGTGATTGTAATCGTCTATCCACCGCTATGTGTAATGTCAACACTTTATCCAGACCTATCTGCCTCTGACTGGATTAGGTCGGTTTCACGGATCCCAACACAATGTGTTCTTCCAACGTGTTGAACAGACGCTGTGCGTCAGACCCACCTGCCTAACTCTGTGCTTCCATCAATTCTCCCAAAGTCTACGGTCTGTCTTCATAGTGTTCATCTGCATCTACGCCGGCAATAGCATCATGTGGAGGAATATACATGAGAATTTACAGTGACTCAACTCTGAATGACTCAACTCTCAAGGACTCAACTCTCAATGGCTCAACTCTCAATTGTCGACTGCACTACTGGGTAGGAAGG
>NC_082390.1:22878446-22890946 GCF_031168955.1 Gadus macrocephalus | reverse complement strand
TTTTGCTGGCGCCCCCTACCCCTTTTGATCGCACAGTAAATTTGACTACCAATGTTCATAAACTCAGAGAAGCTACAAAGCTTTGTCTTTGAGACTCTTTGATTTTAGATAGAAAATTAAACACACAAAACGTATTAAAAATCAAGTAACAAGCAATGAATCATAAATACAATGTGGTATGCACAAAATACTGCAGACGTTAGGAAATGTAATAATTAAACACTTTGCAGTAAAAAAAAAGTCTTGCAAAACAAGTGACAATGAATCACTCATACAATAAGGTATGCACAAAATACTGCAAAGAAATGCATGATGTTTACTAAAGGCATTCATAAGCAAAATAATAGATAGACTTCAGATTCAAATTATTGTAAATACAATTAAATGTAGTATGGTTTATCTAGTTTGGTTCTAACCAGAGATTAAACAAGCACTCAACTGAAGTGTAAAAAAAATACAATAATGTATTAGGGCTGTGCAGAGGTAGACGGGACGGCAGAACCTGATGCTGTGTCACTGGGAGTGGCACTGAAATATTTTAAAAGTGCATCTGAAGAGAGAAGAGAAGTATATGTGACGACTGCATGTTACATTTTAATAAAATAACAGATGCTTGGTGTGCTATACATGAGACTAATAATGAAAATGTGATGAGATTCCTTCAAGTTTATTGTCATTGCAATGCAATTCAGTCTAACCACAGTGCAAAAACCAGTAAAGTGCAGTGAAATGAATATATATGTACTGTATATATAGCCTATGAATGATATGTGAAAGCTAAGGTATGAAATATTAACAGTAATACACTTTAACTGCACTTTAACACTGATGTAAACTTTAACAAACATAAACTGTGACACATAAAACCAAATGCTTACAACCACCCTATTACACAGTGGGTGGACAACTAAAAGCATTTTAACTGACATACAAGCAGGAAAGACACCTGTAAAATAACACCTAACGTTAAGTTAGGTGTGAACAGGCCTAACGTTAAGTTTCCAAACGTCCCTGATGAATTTAAGGTGGAGTAACATTAACACACGTCGACTCAGCTATTTATTGATTATTAAACAATGTTGGTCCGAAGTAAGCTAGCAAGCTAACACTCTGCTCCAACAACGGTAACTACGATGCATTAAACTATTAATTTCATGCACTTCATCACATTGACGTTACTGTACCTTTACCTTTATCACGTTTTTCCTCCTCTTCTTTCCTTCTTTTCCTTCCTTGGGCGCCGGATGGCTTCAGTCTTTTGGACTTAATTCCGATACAGTGTCATTAATCTTTTTCTTCGTCTCGGGGTCACGGTCCGGTCAGATTCAGGCAGCTGGCCTCTTGACCGCGCCCCCCTCAAAGAGGGCAGGTACAGAGCAACGAGCCAGGCAGGCACCCAGAAAAAAGGCTTCTCCATTATTTAATATTCTTTGCTATTGCCCCGTTTACACCATCCCGCTAATGGCCGCTAATGGCCGATGGACCACCGATGTGGAAGTCGGGGTGATTCGGGTGACATCGGGCTAAAAATGTATGATCGGGTCAATTTATCGGGGTAGCATTTACACATACCCGATGTTATAACGATAACATAACGATGTATGCCAGGGAAGACACCCGAAGTGCGTTTGGCGTCATTTGACGTCATTTCGAATGACGCCAAACACGTCAAATGACGCGTTTGGCGTCATTTGGCGTCATTTCGGGAGAAGGCAAAGGGGAGACTGGTTTAGACTGATATTTATTTATATATTTGTTTATATTACAATAGCGATTTTATAATAATAGAACGCCGGTTCTAAATGGGCGAAGTACCCTGTAATTATAAAAGTAGGACATCCATCCATCACCCCCTATTTATACCCAAGTGGCAGATTGAGGGTCTTCCTTAACACAATCTGGTCACTCACAATCGTTATTTGTCTAGGGTTCTCGAGGGTCTTTCGTGTGTTGAGGTTGCCGATATAAAGACGATAAAACACGATAAAGCGCGGAAGATTAACGAATATAGCCGATGTGCCCAGGAAAATTCCCGAACGATTTGCGATGTCTTACGTTGTACTCCCGTTCTATTCCCGATTATAGCCGATTAGCCCATAGCAACACCTGGTAACCGATTCTACCCCGATAGACCCAAAATTAACAAACATGTTCGTTCTTTGCCGATGTTGCCCGTTGTTGCCCAATCATTGAGCATTTCTTCCCGTTTCTTCCCGTTGTCTAACGATGTTCCCGGGAAGAGTAACGGTGTTTCCCGATGCAACCACGCTATTTGCCGATGTTATAACGATAGCTGCTGATTTAGCCATCGGGCACCATCGGGGCCCACTATCGGGTAGGTGTAAACAGGGCATATGACTTTATGTTGCTGTGGGCTTAAATAATATTTCGAAATAATAGTAGTAATGGCACCGGTAAAAAAAATAAGTAGTATATATATATATATATACATTTTTTTTTTAAATTATTATTTTTTTTTTCATCCGCGGCACCCCCCGCGGATGACGGCGCCCCTAGCATTTGCCTATACTGCCTATGCCCAGGGCCGGCTCTGTGTGTGTGTGTGCGCATACATTCGTGCCTGTGTACGTGTGTGTGTGGGAGTGTGTGTGTGTGTGTGTGTGTTTGTGTGTGTGAGTCTGTGTGTGTGTTTGTGTGTGTGTGTGTGTGTGTGTGTGTGTGTGTGTGTGTGTGTGCGTCCGACCCTGACCTTCATGAATAAAGCTGAAGATGACCAGTGAGATCACAAATCTTAATGAGTGTCTGGGAGTGGGTGAGTTAGACTAACAAGTGCTGTTTTAATTCACTTAACAAACTGAATCAGGGTCAGTCTCAGCTCAGGGGGCAGAGTGATGCCAAGTCCAACTCTTGGTCGGACATAATCCTGTTGGTCATGGTTGCCCCCAAGAGCGCCTTCCAAAACAACATGGTAAAAGTTTGAGGTAAATTATATATAATAATAATTGTATATAAATTATGCATAATAATAATAACTAAATTTCCGTACTCCTCAAGAGAGAAAAGGGGAGAACGAGTCACAAGGGGGCAGGAAAGTGGCGGAGACAGAGAGAGGAAACCGGACGTATGCAGAAAGTGGTTTTCTGTGTTGCATTTGTGTATGTTGCGCTTTAAACATGCTGACTTCACACTTTCATTTTTATTCGGTTAATGTTTCATTTGCTTTAAGGAGAAATGTCAGAGTATGTTTTCTCTATATTTTCAGGCAAACCAAACCAACTGAACCACTGAACCAAACCAAGCGTCCTGGGCTGGATCACACTGTCTCAATCATCCTTGACCTCTAGGGTGACCTTGTGGCTGCGGGTGTCTAGGAGTGAACTTCTGGTTCAGGACCATGGAGAGAGGCCTAGACTGCTGCTCGCACACTACTCACAGATAGGCTTCTGACGAGCACCAATTAAATTACATTTTAATTCATTTAAATTCCATTACATTTGATTGGTATAGCCCTTAATCACAGTTACAGTCTCAAAGGGAGTAACAGGCTGTATCTTTATGACACCCTCCTAATTAGTAAGGAAGAAACCACCTTGAGAAGGTGTCACGACTTGACTCAGGGACAAGGACTCAGAAGCAAAACTCAAAAGTCGGCAGTATGTTTGAATCAAAAACGCTTTACTAGAAAAAGGTAACAAAAAACGCTCTCATGGAGGATACAAAACTATAACCAAAAGATGCTCGCTTAGGAGGATACAAAACACAATTAAATACAGTAGTATCTGCAAGTGTCAAAAACTAACAAATCCTGAGGCTTGACAATACCCTGGGGACGCAAGACGAACTGACATTAGACAAAGGAAAACAAGGGCTATTTATACATGAGGGAGGCAATCACAGTTCAGAAAGTCAAGGTGCTCTCGGTGAGTGGTTTGACCTTGCTGACATGGAATGTGGGATGTACTTTCAGAGACCTGGGGAGTTTTAACCTCACAGACACAGGATTAACCACATTGGACACTGGGAATGGACCAATAAACTTGGGAGCTAGCTTACGTGACATGACATGGAGAGGCAAGTCCTTGGTGGCCAGCCAGACTTTCTGACCTGGCCTGTAGCATGGAGCAGGCCGACGTTGCCGATCTGCAACACTCTTCATCCTTGTGGCGCTACGCAGCAGGACCCTGCGAGCCGCAGCCCAGATGCGGTGGCAGCGACGTACCATGGCATGGGCGGAGGGGACCGTGACCTCACCCTCTGTCTCTTGAAACAAAGGAGGCTGATATCCATAAGCACACTGAAAGGGTGAGAGCCCTGTAGCAGAGGTAAGAAGTGTGTTGTGGGCATATTCTACCCATGTGAGGTGCTTACTCCAGGAGGCCTGGTTCTGGGAGACTAAGCAGCGGAGGCAGGTCTCCAGCTCCTGGTTAATCCTCTCAGTCTGTCCATTAGACTGAGGATGATAACCGGAAGTAAGACTGACGGTGGCACCTAGGAGATGGCAGAACTCCTTCCAAAACTTGAAAATAAACTGAGGTCCATGATCCGATACAATGTCTCTGGGGAACCCATGGAGCCTGAAAACATGGTTCATCATAACGTCTGCCGTTTCTTTGGCTGAGGGGAGCTTGGGTAGAGCAATGAAATTAGCCATTTTAGAAAACCTGTCTACCACCGTCAGCACAGTGGTGTTCCCTCCGAGTAGGGGAGACCGGTGACGAAGTCCATGGAGATATCTGACCAGGGGCGGTGTGGGACAGGGAGAGGCTGAAGCAGTCCCATCGGTGCTCTGGGAGAGAATTTGTTTTGTGCACAGATCGGACAAGCCCCCGCGTACTCCTTGACTGCTCTTTCCATGGCCGGCCACCAGAACCTCTGCTTAATGAAAAACACAGTTCTTCTTACCCCTGGATGACAGGTGAGCACCGACGTGTGAGCCCAGTGGATGACCTGTGGACGGAGGGACACTGGGACAAACAACCGGTCTTGAGGAGAACCACTAGGTGCCGGGCTCACCCCGTTAGCACTCTTCACCTCTGATTCTATTTGCCATGTAACCCCTCCTACCACACTGTTAAGTGGTAGGATATGTTCAGGTTCCTTGGCAGCAGGCTCAGGATCATACAGACGGGACAGAGCATCAGGCTTGGTATTTTGGGACCCAGGTCTGTAAGAAAGTGAGAAGCTAAAGCGATTGAAAAAGAGGGACCACCTGGCCTGGCGAGAGTTAAGTCTCTTGGCATTCTTTAAGTACTCAAGATTTTTATGGTCCGTCCAGACCAAAAAAGGCTGCTCCGCCCCCTCCAACCAGTGCCTCCATTCCTCTAATGCAACTTTGACTGCTAAAAGTTCCTTGTTGCCTATGTCATAGTTCTTCTCAGCTGGAGTCAATTTACGTGAAAAGAAGGCACAAGGGTGGAGTTTGTTGTCCTCGGCCGACTTCTGTGACAGAATGGCTCCAATGCCGACATTTGAGGCATCCACCTCCACCACAAACTGCCGTCGCGGGTCCGGAACCGTGAGTATGGGAGCCGTGGTGAACCTTTCCTTCAGCTGTTGGAAGGCTCGCTCCGCCTGAGGATTCCACTCAAACGGAACCTTGGAAGAGGTGAGAGCATGCAAAGGGGACGCAATGGCACCGAAATTCCTAACAAACCTCCGGTAAAAGTTAGCGAACCCTAAGAACTGTTGCAGCTTTTTGCAGCTGGTTGGAGTAGGCCAATTGACCACAGCACTGACCTTGCTAGGGTCCATCTGGACCTTGTTCTCTGAGATGATAAACCCTAGGAATGAGGTAGTGTTCACATGAAATTCACACTTCTCAGCTTTCACAAACAATTGATTTTCCAGAAGCTTCTGGAGGACCTGTCGGACGTGCTGGACATGAGCCTCTTCATCAGGGGAGAATATCAAAATGTCATCCAGATACACAAAAACAAATCTGTTCAAATAATCTCTAAGCACATCATTTACAAAAGCTTGGAAAACACCAGGTGCATTAGTTAAGCCGAAAGGCATCACAAGATACTCATAATGTCCATGAGGTGTGTTGAAACCTGTTTTCCATTCGTCCCCCTCCCTGATTCGAACCAAATGGTAAGCATTACGGAGATCTAGCTTAGTGAATATTTTGGCGTCCTGTAAAAGTTCAAAAGCAGAGGAGATGAGTGGGGATTTCATTCAATGGAGCATAGTCGATACAGGGCCTGAGAGACCCATCTTTCTTCCCTACAAAGAAGAATCCGGCTCCCGCCGGTGAGGAGCAAGGCCGAATCAACCCAGCCTTCACCGAGGATTTGATGTATTCAGTCATGGCCTTCTTCTCAGGATCTGAGAGAGAGTACAGTCTGCCCTTGGGGATGGGAGCCCCCGGGAACAAGTCTATTGTCTTGTTGAACGCCTCTTTAAGATCAAGATAACATGGCGGCACCTTGATGAAATCTGGGAAGTCAGAGTCACAATCATGCTCGATTGGTTCAGTCTTGGTCTGGACATGATTGATAGATAGACTAGTGTCGGTCTCGTGAACCTGGTCTATCTTACCAGTATTGTCTGTAAAGCACAACTCGCGGCAATCGAATCCCCACGCCTTGATCCTGCCCGATCTCCAGTCTATATGGGGGTTATGTCTGGTCAGCCATGGGAAGCCTAATATGAGTGGGTACAGTGCTGAGTTGAATAAATGGAACCTTATGTCTTCTGTGTGTTTATCGGCGAACGTAAGTGTGATGGGTTCTGTGACATGGGTGACATTGAATAAGATTTTACCATCTAGAGCCCTGGCTGTGATGGGTCGAGGCAAGATCTCAGTCTTAATGTTAAGCCTTTTAACCATACCCCAGTCCAAGAGATCTGCATCCACTCCAGAGTCTACCAGCACCCCCCGAGTGAGAGTCTTGTCATGAGCAGATACCTGGATTGAGTCAGGGGACGAGAAGGGAAGTTGAAGACAGGGGGTTGGCTCGCCAGCGCTCTCCTCCTCACCGGCGAGCCTGCCCTTTTGCTGGGCATGATGACCACTGATGGCCTGGTTGGCCGCAGTAGAAACAGCAGCCCTCATGTTTACGACGCTGTCGCTCCTCGGGTGTGACCTTAGCCCTGCCCAACTGCATGGGCTCCTCAGGAACATTAGTGAGCGCTGGTCTCACCGGAGAAGGTTGAGGCTGGAGCTGTGGCGTCCAGGCCGTCCTGGGAAAGGGAGCAGAAGTGCGCAGTCTCTCTGCGCCTCTCTTGAAGGCGGTTGTCTATGCGAGTGGCCATGGAGATTATTATATCCAGATCGGTGGGAAGCTCTGGGGGTGCCAACTGGTCTTTGATGGAGTCTGTGAGTCCGTTCATGAAGGCATCAATTAAGGCAGGATCGTTCCACCCACTGTCTGCAGCCAAATTCCTGAATTCAATGGCATAGTCTGTGACTGGCCGATTGTGCTGTTTAATTTGCATTAGCACCCTGGATGCCTCCCTAGCTGGGGAGGAGTGATCAAAAACTTGCGTCATGGTGTCAGTGAACCTGGAGAGTGTTTGGCAAACAATTGAGTCTCTGGACCATTCTGCCGTGGCCCATGCTGCTGCTCTACCCGTCAAATGGGACATAATAAAAGCTATTCTAGCCTGGTCGGACACAAATGCAGCCGGGTTGTGTTTAAAATGTAAGTCACAGAGCACCAAATATGGCCTACAGTCTCCTGAGTCCCCGGAAAACTTATCTGGAGCAGCCAGCCGAAGTCCAGTAGACGGGAACCGGGCATGGTCCAAAGCAGCAGTGTTCTCGGCAGCAGGCGTAGGCGTCATGGCAGGGAGTGAAGCCGAGGGATCAGCCTTAACGTGTCCAATGAGAAAACTGAGTTGATCTGTCAGGAGGTTTACTTGTTCGGTGACAGAGGACTGGAAATTCCCCTGTTGCTCGGTGAGAACCCACAGTCCTTGGTTAATGGAGGACAGGTGTTGCTCGTGCTCATGCAGACGAGCACCCTGAGCTCGCATGGCTAGCTTCACCACTTCCGAGTCTGCTGAGTCCATATTTTTGGTCAGTTCGTTGTGTCACGACTTCACTCAGGGACAAGGACTCAGAAGCAAAACTCAAAAGACGGCAGTATGTTTGAATCAAAAACGCTTTACTAGAAAAAGGTAACAAAAAACGCTCTCATGGAGGATACAAAACTATAACCAAAAGATGCTCGCTTAGGAGGATACAAAACACAATTAAATACAGTAGTATCTGCAAGTGTCAAAAACTAACAAATCCTGAGGCTTGACAATACCCTGGGGACGCAAGACGAACTGACATTAGACAAAGGAAAACAAGGGCTATTTATACATGAGGGAGGGGAACACAGGTGAGACGAATCAGAGACCGGGGAGGCAATCACAGTTCAGAAAGTCAAGTGCCTGAAACGAGAGGGAAAAGGGAACTACAAAATAAAACAGAAAGTAAATGACAAGACATGAGTGATTTAAACTTGGCTCAACAGAATTAACAAACTTTGCGTGACATGACAGAAGGAACACAGAGAGGGATGGTTAGGAGGGCAATGGGTGCCATAATTGACGCACATAATAATACAAGCAAACTGTTTTTAATTTGCTTTTTACAGGCATCCAGTCCCAGTCACCACAACATGCATAGAACATGTAGGCTACCACAAATCTAGTGCCAATCAGCAGCAACAATCTGGGCAAACAGCCACAGCAGCTGAGGGAAACCCTAGGTGCCACATGAAAGAATGAAGAGGGAGGTTTTCACATTTCAACATCTCTGCAGAGTCAGCTTCTCTGATTACAGGTGGCAGACTGTTCAATAGATCGTGCACTCAATGGGGGAACGCCCCTGCTGATTTCTTCTTAGCCTTTGGGATTGATAGGAAGTATTGGATTGGAAGGCCAGCTCCCGAAGATCAGACGGGTCAAGAAGGAGCATAGGGACTATCAGCAGTCTGATTGTAGCAATGTTTCTCCGATGAAAGAATTACGTTTTTGTGATACTTTTTACATGTGAGCAGTGGACCAAGCACCAACCGTTGGGGGATACCAAGGCTTAAGCTGCAGTGCTTTGATTCTGAGTCTTCACAGAGAACAAGCCAGTGAGGAGCAGAACCATTGATGCCAACATAGTGTTGTAGGCTTCCTCGCTATCCATAGTAAGGACTCCTCCTTACTATGGATAGCGAGGAAGCCTACAACACTACTACTCTGAGATTTAATACTCTGGTCACAGCGGGTTCATCGGAGTAGACAGGCCTGAACCCAGATTGAAAGGGTTCAATTATGTGGTTCATCATCAGGTGGTTGATGGTTTGATTTGTTACAAATCTTTCCAGCATTTTAGAAAGGAAAGGAAGGTTTGATATAATCCGAGAGTGTCTGACTACTTCAGGTAGTAATTTTTTGAGGGAGTTTGTATACCACTCAGTTCTGGGGAAGAGAAAGGTAAAGATTTTTTTGCAGATTTGCGCCACAATCCTAATAGGCATCGGTTTAGCATAAAACACTGGTCGCGTTTTAACACTTGACCAGCGTCAAACCGTTGAGGCGCCTCAGTTTGAGCAACTTGCTAAATCCCACATTCCTAATCTCCTGCATTTAAAAAATAATACTATTTACATTGAACATTACATTTGAATTTGAATTGAATCACCACCTTACAAAACAGAGATGTGATGTGATGAGGAATATTTACAGGCCAAGTTGATATAACTGGTCATACTTTCGCAACCTAATGGCGCGTTTCCACTGAGCAGTGCGATACTGTTAGGTGCTTAGCCGTACCTATTTTTCAGTACTCTTCCGTTGGGGTACCAAGCGGTCTGAAAGGGAGCCAAAAAGTTGGTGCTACACACGCCGTCCGTTGGTTGGTCGACAAAGCAAGGTAGGTATCTCTGGATAACGGCGAAAGTTTAGTTTATTGAAAAGAATGTCACGCAAAAACTTGCCGTCCCTCTTGAACATCCTATATTGTTGCTCTTTGTTTAATGTGTCGCGTTCTTTTTTTTTATTTAATTTATTAGTAGGATACACTGTGTCGGGCTTCTATGATGTCACAATGCTAACGTTGCTGCCGCTACTATTGCCATCCGGATTAAACCCCGCCCTACCATAAGGGTACTGTCGGCGGTGGAAAACAAGCTGCACCTTACCGCACCTAATTGTAACAGACCTAACCCCACCTAATCATACTGCGCCCAAGCGCACCTCTCAGTGGAAACACGCCATTAGAGGTTTCTATTGGAAAGGATGCCTGACGTTTGTGGCATAGTAACTATATCAATTTTAATGCATAATTTCTCAGTCCCCAAAATGGGTTTCACAGAACATTCTGTAGACCCTTCGCACACTATTGTGTTTTAAAGGGAAGAACGCCAGTTCTGTTGTGTGTGCGGATGGGATCCAGGTGAAAACTGATCTTATTTTAGGTCCCGAGATGAAAATGTTTAGGAGCCCCTGATTTAAGGGAAGAGAAACCACTTTCAGACATATTTTTCCGAGTTGCCTAACAGTCTATTGTTAACAGGACGTTCTGGGTTGCTCCACAAGTCTATTCTTACAAGAACATTCTGCAAGAGCTCCTTTCTGCTGAGCTGTCATTTCAAATGGCAGAAGTGACTCCGCACTCCCTTGATGCTGCTGGCTCTCAGGCTCTGCAGACACACATCTTTCACTGAAACCTTTCACTTAGTCTTTCTATTCTTTATTGACACATTTATAAATCGTGAAATACATCAAAACAATGGAATGAATATCAATAGTCCACTAACTTGTAAATATAAAAATGTGTAATAATATACATCCATATACATATTAGTCATAATAAAACAAAATAAATAATGGTAATAATTGGAGACGACTAAATAACACATTTTGTTATAATTGAGTTGAATAGATCTATATTGAATATTAATATTAGTAATAAATAAATACATGTTATCGATTAAATACTAGTGATGAGCCACAAAGTGCCACTGTGTTATGTAATGCCATGTTAATATTAAGATAATTAATTTATGAAGCACACTGCTCTGTTCTTCAGACCACAGGTGAGAGAGGGAGAGAGGACACCGTATTGTTCTGCACCTGCAACCCCCCACCCATACACACACACATACACACACACACACACACACACTGTGTGTCTGCCCATAGACATCCTATACATAGACGCAGCATTGGCTGCTGGGACGCGAGAAATGCGGCCGCCATCTTGGAATGGGGATTGGGTACCAGGGAGCAGCATAAAGTCTGAGGGGAGATTGGAACAGAGGATGTATTTCTGCTTGGGGAACACAGTTTGTCATCGACAACCACCATTTTGACTTGTTATCATTGGTTGTGTCTGTGTTTTATAAGATAAGGCTGCACCACATTGCCAAATTTGCATCTCTTGAACTTCAGAAAGGAAGCACGAGAAAGAAGCTATGCAAAACAGTCCTGTTTCAGGACTCTTTTTAATCCCACACAGATATTGATATTTTTTACATTCACGTTGCCTTGCATACACTACATTGGTCAGTCTGCATTTACCCTGGCTGCTTTTTATTGTATTTTGAATTTCACTCGTTCTGGTCTGATCATTTTTCTGTATCAATTCCCACCTGCAAGCTCCAGTCCATTTCATCCATCCATCCACAAATAAACATTCCATCAGCAGATTTGTATCATGACACATTCTCATTTTAGGCCAAGTTTAAGACAATACTTCCTTAACAGTATAATTGTAACCATGATATAAATGGAGTCATTCAAGTAACGAAATTCAAATACTAACATTGTTGGGTAAGACAGAATTTGGTTTTATCTGAATCCAGTGAAAAAAGATTTGTGGTTTTAGCTGATATAAAAACTTTCAGGTGTTTATATATGTTATTTAAGTATTTCGCAGGTACTTTATTCCTAAGCGACATACATGAAAAATACATATAAAACAATCACTGTAAACATAATCATTTAAGGAAAGAATGTTGTTAATAAAAGTAAATACAAAATATCAATACAAAGTGTCAAGACAGAATAAACTCTGCTGCTGCAGCAACAGTCAGAGATACAGTCTATAGGTAAGATATATAGATATCTAATGTATTCATAAATTGTTTATTTAGGATAAATCTGTATATATATAGCCCAATCATATATTGTTTCTTCAACTTAAAAATAGCTGACCAGTTTTTTTCCCCTTCTCGGGGATTGTGTTCCCAGTTTTGATCTCAGACGTCTGGTCACTTATAGCATATAAGAATATTATATTACTGTTAAGCCAACTATGAATATTAAAAGACGCCAAACCATGTGTCCTTTATCATAGCTACATGTATGACAAAAAAACGCGTGAAAATCAGTGATATTCAGTGAGGTATGATTAATTAAATGCGCTGACAGTTCAATACTCCTGCCAAACGGATTACACTGAGTGGAGCGGATCACCACTCCAAGATGGCGGCCTGCGTCTCGTCAGCGGCAGTAGGCGGTAGCGTTTGATGCTCCGTCTATGATATAAGATGTCGATGTCTCTGCTCTGTCCTCCACACTGTAGGCCTCTGTCCCTCTCTCTTTTT
>NC_082390.1:22861613-22878346 GCF_031168955.1 Gadus macrocephalus | reverse complement strand
TCAATTTCTAGTCTTTTTTACACGTAGTAAGTTTCAATAACTCCATACCATTACATACCGACATTTAAGCAGCAAAGATGAGACGTCGTTGTGTGGTGAGAACTGATACAAAATCGATAACAACAACAATGCCGCCATTTTCTTTATTTTTTGTAACCTACAATAAATAAAGCAGGCTTCCAGTCAATGGAAAAATGGCTTCTCCCCACCGGCGATTGTTGTTGTTTACGATTTTCTATCAGTTCACACCACACAACGACGTCTCATCTTTGCTCCTTGAATGTCGATATGTAATGGTATGGAGTTATTGAAACTTACTACGTGTAAAAAAGACTAGAAATTGAATGTTTATTTTTCATTGAATGTTTACATAAAGTTGCACTGGGTGCCTTTAAGGAGCAGGTAGGGGATAGACAGTACAGAGCAGGTTATTAAGGAGAAGGTAGAGGTTAGACAGTACAGAGACAGGTCATTTGGGAAAAGGCTGACTACATACATTTGTAGAGACAAATAATGCAGTCAAGGAGGTAGCACATTTCTTCATGTTCGGATACTTTGTGAGTAAGTTTTCAGATTGTCTATGAGCCCTGGACTTAAAGTCATTATCAGCTTGTACTAACAAAAGCTCATCCTCCACTGCAGTCAGGTGAAGTTCAGGTGAAACAGTGGTGATGTTTATCTTCCCTCAATGGATAGCACATAGATGCAGCGATTGGCTTGAGTAAAGCAAAGTCTTGAAGCCGTTTGTAAGCCACATCTGTAGGACAAGCCTCTATCCAGACACAGGGTTGTGCAGGGGAGGATGAAATCTGACCACCTCTGTCAAAGTCCATTTATCAAGCATATTATCAATATCATTATACGTTCAAATACGTTCACATTGTTTCCCACAGTCCTCATATTTCTCATATTGTGCGTGTGTATCATAAATTATAGCCGAGATGGAGAAAGAGAGCGAGATAGCGAGAACGGGGAGAGACCGAGTGAGAGAGAGAGAGAGAGAGAGAGAGAGAGAGAGAGAACGGGGAGAGAGGATAGAACGGGGAGAGAGCGAGCGAGAGTGAGATTGAGAGCGAGAATGAGATTGAGAGCGAGCAAAAGTAAATATAATGGTGCTCATTACAGACAATTGAACTTTGGTTTTCCATCGTGAAAATGTATATAGTACCTAGTACCTAGTAATTTTTTTTAAAAACAAGGCAGACGACAGGAGAGAATCATCACTAGAACAGCCACCGCATCACCATCACGAAAGACAGGACATCCTGCTCCAACCCACCACTTGTAAATAGCCAATCTACTATGGCGGCGGCCATTCTTATAATTCACTGTCTACTTCACTGACTACAAACAGACTACTTGGCAGTCTGCCATGGCTACCGCAAAATCACCGTGGTCAACTTACGAGGAGCAGACCTCAGGGCTCTCAAGTCTTACGCATTTGGCGTGAGACACACACAATTCAACCCATGCACACGGTCACACGCCACACTTCGTATTTCTCACGCAGAGAACCAACTTGCGCCGCTATTTAACAGTGGAACAGGTAGGAATGAAATGGGTTCCCCGTACGCAGGGAGACCAGACGTCCTCTTTTGCCCGGACATGCCCTCTTATTGAAACACTTAAAAAAAAAAATGGACGGAATTTCAAAATCGTCCTGGATTTTATTAAAGCCTCATACATGTTGGAATTGAATTTGCGTTGCGTTCCTCTGGGTCGGTCACAAAATAGTTAGGCTACGCCCTCCCCTACTCAGCTCTGTTCGCTTTGCATTGGTGGAATTGAGTAGGGGGAGTGATTAAGTAGAGCCTTCAGATTGGACGGTTTGACTTTAGAGTTACCGTCATGTTTTGTACTTCTTTTACCATTATTGTTTTATAGGGACAAACATTAACACATTTCTCCTACAGGGGATTGATAAAGTTCTATCTATTGAACAAAAAGTAACACTTGGTTATACTTTACACACTTTACCACAGCATTGGCCTACTGAATGCCACAGATATATTTTATATTTAAATCTCACTCTGAACTCAGTGAGAGCCCTGAGACCTTCCTCTGTCTTCTGTTGCCTCCTCTGACAAACACATGCCTCTATTGTTCCTGTGTGTGTCGAGATGACGTCACAGCAGCTCCATTCTGATAGGACGACCTTGGCTTTGAGGGGGTACTATCTGCAATGGAAACAAAGTACCTGGTACCATCAGCCAGTTGACTTGGGTAGAGAAGGGTCTATTTGAGCCTTTACTGGGTGATCAGAAAAGGCAATAGGGACACCTGTATATGGGGCGTATAAAAATGGTTTGGACAGGTGTCCAGTGCCCCAGAAAATCAAAACAAAGAAAGCCGCTAGCTAGCTAAATACGGATCCATAAAGCACATATCCATTTAGCGAGAAACGCACAATTTGCAGACCACAGAAAGGTTCACATTTTGCTTGACCCTCTGAATAATATATTAACAGCACATGACACAGAATGAGTGCCCTTCTTCACACGCCGCTCGTTTCCGCAAAACATATGAACTGTCAATCAAGTCAAATAGATCTGGAGCTGCCTGGGTGTCAACATCTGTCCATCATTGTCTCATACATTACTGTCTCATGTATTACTCTCTCATGTATTACTATCTCATACATTAGTCTCTCATGTATTATTGTCTAATGTATTACTTTATCATGTATTACTGTCTCATGTATTACTTTCTCATGTATTATTGTCTCATGTATTACTGTCTCATGTATTACTATCTCATGTATTATTATCTCATGTATTACAATCTCATACATTACTCTCTCATGTATTATTGTCTCATGCATTACTGTCTCATGTATTATAGTCTCATGATTGTTAGTCTAATATATTACTGTCTTGTGTATTACTGCCTCATGTATTTCTGACACATATATTAATGTCTCATATATTACTGTATCAAGTATACACACACACACACACACACACACACACACACACACACACACACACACACACGCACACACACACACACACACACACACACACACACACACACACACACACACACAGACACTCTCACACACATAAACACACACTCAAGCATGGTCCCACCCCCCACACACACACAGTCACAAAACAAGGACACACACCTACACACGCGCACACACTCAGACGCACGCATACACACACACACACACACACACACACACACACACACACTCACACACACACACACACACACACACACACACACACACACACACACACACACACACACACACACATACACACACACACGCAAGCACACATGCAGACACGCACACACTCTCACAATAACACACACACTGTAACAGTTGTTTGAATTAACCCTAACCCAATTAGTTGAAGAAATACAAATGTTTTCCATTCCTTGTAGAAAGAAAACAAAATTTGGAGCCACGGTCACCTAAGGACAGATACATACATCTGCATCACTGGGCTGCGCTGTGGCGCTATGCGGTCATTTCACTTGACCACATGCTGCCGTGTTTTGGAACCAAGAGCAATAACAACGACAACAATAACAAAATGATCTGGTTGATGTGTTTTTGACATAGTTTGAGGACACCATAGTTTGAGGACACCCTGTAGTAAGGATTCATTAAACTCCTTGAAACTGTTGTCACTGTTGATTTCTGTTTTAGGAAGTATTGACTTGGCTCTAATCACAAACCCCCTCTCTCCACACCCTGCCACTGATTGGGATGTTGGGGTCTCACCCCACACACACACACACACACACACACACCACACACACACACACACACACACACACACACACACACACACACACACACACACACACACACACACACACACACACACTATACCACACCACACACACACACAAACACCCACACACAAACACACACAAACACAGGCGCACACACCACTTACACACAGACACACACACAGGCACGCACAGACATACACACACACACACACACAAACACACAGACACACACACACACACACACACACACACACGCACACACACGCACACACACACACACACACACACACGCAGCCACACAAAAGACCCCTGGCCACAGACCTGCAGGAATGTCCCTGTGAGGCTAAGAGGTCACAGAGGCTCTGGTGGGGGGGGGGGGGGGGGGGGGGGGGGGGGGGGGGGGCGCTTGGGCTCTGGGGGGGGCAGGGGATTGGAGGAGGGTGCAGGGGGGAAGGGGGGAGAGCAGGTGATGCATCTGGAATGCGGTAGGAGACAGAAGGGGAGAGACAGAGAGAGTCGCCCCTCCACCCACTCTCTCTTGTGACCCTCCTCCACTCTCCACTATTTCCTGATACGAGGCACTGACCACAACAACAACAACATCGCAGAGACCCCAAGCGCTGTTTTGATTGGCCGGCATGCTTATTTTCACAGAAAGAACATCTTTATTGATAAAACCGTCGTCTTGTTCTTCTGAACTGTTTTCCAAGCTCGTTTTTGTTTTGCTTGTGGCCTTAGTCCCGCCCCCTCACCCGGGTTAGAGATGAGTAATTCTGCCACAGATTTATTTCTCTCCTCCTCTCCTCTTCTTTCCTCTGCTATCAACTCCTCTCCTCTCCCATCCTCTCCTCTTCTCCTCCCTTCTGATCCTCTAATCTCTCCTCTCCTCATCTACTCTCTGTTCTCCTCTCTCCTCTCTACTCCTGTCCTCTCCTCTCCTCTCTCCTTTTCTCTCCTCTCTCCTCCTCTCTCCTCTCCTCTTTCCTCCTCTCCTCTTCTACTCTCTGTTCTCCTCTTCTCACCTCTCTCCTCTCTACTCCTCTTCTTTCACCTCCTCTCTCATCTCCTCTCTCCTCTCTTTTCTCCTCTGCTCACCTCTCCCCTCTCTCCTCCTCTCGTCTCGTCTCCTCTCTCCTCTCTCCTCTAGTCTCTCCTCCTCTCCTTTTCTACTCTCTGTTATCCTCTGCTCACCTCTCTACTCTCCTCTCTATTTGTTTGCTTTTGAAGTAGATTATTCCACTAGGCCGCCGTAGAAGCAGACATTTTTTTTCTCGTTATAAGCCACACTTCTGGATGAATAAGGTATTTCTTTGTTGCATAATGTTGCATGTTTTCAGCCTCTTTCTTCCCGTATTTGCGGGTGAACTCAAGGCTATTGTATTACGGTCCTGGTCAGGTGCAGATGATATGTATAAACATGGCCTGTCTCTCCCAAGAAAGCAACACTTGCAAAACACCACTCTTCCTACGTCTGCCTGTACTTTTGTTTCATTGTTATTCTCTCTCTCTCTCTCTCTCTCTCTCTCTCTCTCTCTCTCTCTCTCTCTCTCTCTCTCTCTCTCTCTGCCCCCCCCCCCCCCCTCCCTCTCTTTCTCCACACAGTGCTACAAGGCCAGGCAGCTGTACCATGTGGTGTAAGCCCCTCTCCTGCTGGTGTGGGTTGGAGGACCTGTGAGCCAGGTGTCCCGGTTCCCAGTTTCGGACTAGATAGAGGTGCAGGTGGCCGGGCTGACCTTGGGTCCTGAGTACCTGATGCACCACTGGGCCAAACAGAGAACAACCACTGGGAAGCAATCCCATTCTATCCAATCCAGAAGAGCGTTATTGGCATTGAAAACATACAGACATGTCCATGACCAAGCAGTTAGAAAATTACACAATTGAAAAAAGACTAGAAATTTTTAATTGAAATAAAAATTAAAGGTAGAAATTCTGTTCATGGTTGGGTATCTTAATGTTTCAGTTCTATTCTTAAATAAAAACATATACGTTTGTGTTTCCACTTTCAGGACCTCAAGTCTCGTGGTGTTTGGCGGATGGAGACGGCCATGTGCCATGTGCCAGTCATCGAGGGGTCCTCCTGGTCCCTCCTCCTGGTCTCTCCTCCTGGTCTCTCCGCCGTGGGTCTTCCAGCAGGGCTGTCATCTAGTCTCTTCTTGCTCTCTCCTCCTGGTCTCTCCTGCTGGTCTCTCCTGCTCCGCCGTGGTTTTAGACAGGAGGAGGGCTGGATGATGATAATAATAAAACTACAGCGGCCCTCTGAGAGCCACTATTACCCACCTGGCACATGCACACACGCAAGGAAACATGCACTAATTCACAAACACACACACTTGCACGCACACACATACACACATGCACACAGATGGGCACACACCCACACACACAAATACACAGACATGCAGACACAGACACACCCACACAGTTTGGGATGCAAGCTGCTGGATAATGTCGGGTTACCACTCAGAGGGCAGCTCTCGTGAACACCCATAGATACACACAAACACACATACAAACACACAGACTCACACACACACACACACACACACACACACACACACACACACACACACACACACACACACACACACACACACACACACACACACACACACACACACACACACCTACACACAAACATACTTACACACATTCACACTCAGTATGTTAACATGCACTGCTTGATTAGATTACAGCCATGGTTCGACTATGCTCCTCAATTGGACAACTGCAATTGTCTGAGTATAAATGGCGGTGAGAAAATCGATTCATTGGCCGAAGCATGTCATACCCCGGTACGATAGGTTGCGCTGAACCCAATTCAACTAGTGGTAACAGAGCCACCGGCTGACCTCTTTACGTCACCAGCAACAACAAACTCAAGCAGCATACGAGAAAGATGTTTTCAGTAGACAGCTGTCAGTTCGGGTACATGTCCAAGTCCACGTTATTTCTCCGATGCTCCATGTTTCCGACCTCTCAATAACCCAAAAAATTCCCATTGGTCCTACTACCTCCCTTTATCTCGAAAAAAATAAGCTCTCTCCTGACATCCCATTGTTCCGATCATAAAGGCTTCTGTGGATCACCTCAAATAATCTAAGATCTGGATCAACAGTAACAAGTGAAATTACTTTTCTCTAGCCTATTTACAAATTTCAATGTTGTCGGCCATGTGTCTGCCTGGCAGGTAGTCGGGTGGCGGAGCTCCTTCGATGGCGGAGCTCCTCCAGTGGCGGGAGTCCGCATATGGCAACAATCCCTTTCTCCTCTATGTCGCGGTTTAACTGGACTTCAGAGAGTCAAAGCCAAAGTTCCTTCCCCCAATTCCTCCCCCACTACGAGTCTTTACTTGTTGTGGAAGTACCAGAGAGTCGGAGAACCAGACGCAGTCTTTAAGATTCATAATATCAGAGAATATCGCGGGCAGTTCGGCAGCGGTGCGATGAATGAATAAAGATCGTAAAAACGTTGGAAGAAAAAAAACTTTTACTTTGACAGGTGAGCCCAAAGTTACTACTTTACAACCTCGTTGATGACCACAATTTAGAAAAACATGTACTTTGGAAATCGAAGTGCATGCGCGCTCCTGCAGCCGGGGATACACTTCTTATAGGGGGTAATTACATTGGCACGACACCGGCTTCCTCCATGTTCCTCCACAACTTTTAAGTAAATCGCTGTTTATCGTTTCCGACAGTGACAACAACATGACTATCGTCTCCTTTTAATTCCGGCTCCCGGAAAAATCTCGAGCATGCGCAGAACGCAAAATCAGATTCGATCCGAATTAACGTATACATGACCGATTAATGCGACTATCAAATACTCTAGGGGACTTTATCCGACTATGAGAAACCCAATTCGGTCCGATTTTAGTCAGACTAAGGTGTATACATGCATCTTAAAAATCCAATCATAGTCAGGCAAGACTTCCTCCAAGGGGGGGGGGGGGGGGGGCGGGGGGGGTTGTATCATGACACTACGGACTTCAGTGGGGGTTTCATTCCGTCTGTGCACGGCACCTTCTCAACAAGCAGGTGTGCGCCTGCAGCCAGAGGGGGCGCCAAAACACCAATTCCCCACACAATGTTTTGTACTTCATTGAAAACCGCTACGCAGCGCTTATTTTTTTTTTACTGCTCGTGGCGCACCCCATGTGATTTGGCGCCCCCCACAAAGATGGCGCCCCGGGCGGCTGCCTGGTTCGCCCGTGCCTAAAACCGCCACTGCTCACACACATAAACACACACACACGCATTCAGACTCACACACACACACACACATACAAACAAACATTCACACACACAAACTCTCACACACACACACACACACACACACACACACACACACACACACACACACACACACACACACACACACACACACACACACACAAACACAAACACGCACAGACATACTTTCTTCATAGTTAACACTACTTTCTCTGTAATTAAGGTATTGTTTAACATATATATCACTTCTATAACTGTAGGGCCAGTGACTTGAATAAATAATGACAGACTACTCCGTTCCTGTTCTGTCTAATTTAACATTAACTTGTTGGCCTTTATTTATGCAACAGGATCATGGTACGTGTGTTATTTGTTCTGTGTGCCAGAATTGCATCCCTTCGCAGTAGAGCCTTAAGTTAATTTGAATTTTGTACCCTGGGATGTGGCTGGGGTAAATATTGACCTGGCCGGGGAACAGGAGGGCTGCTGACCCCAAGGTTATTGCCCTCTGTGAATACCATGGTGGACCCTATTTCTGCACCGCAGGGACAGATACGCCGTTAGAAGCCCTGAGGACTACCCTGCCTTGCGTTGCACCAGAGTCCTTGGATGTAGAAATCCATCGATTCACGTATCAATCAATCAATCCATAACCGTACATGTATATGATACTCAATCTATACAGCTAAATACTAGAGGAATTTTAAGGAATTTAATCATAGGGATGATCCCTATTACCAACGGGAACACTAAAAGTAATATATAAATAATGTATGGTTAATAAAGAAATCGGTGCATGCATAAATATTCCTTGGTATAGAATCATCCCCTGTTAATCAAAATGATATGAAACATTAAGTTATTTCAGTAATTATACTACCTGAACCACATCGTTGCTTCGTGCTTCTTCGTCGGTTGATTAGAGAAAATTGACTACCAACAAGCTATCGGTCATTACAACAAAATGCTGGCAGGTTCTCAATGGGCCAATCATCGGCTGAATGTAATCGTAGGTAAGCGATAGCATGCTAAAGTATTGTAGCTAGGGCTAAGCCAGGAATGGTATTTTTCTGTCCCTGAAATCCAAGAGAAAGGTCAGTAGATAAACCCAATGCCCTGTACCCTGTATGGGAGGCTATCTCCAACAGGCCTTTTCAACTGGACACACAACCCAATACAAGATTTGTTGCAAGAACTTCAAAGATTTCATGCAATCTAATGCTATGTAAATGTAAATCAGATGTGCTGAGATACGGATTAATTCAATATTCATGCCTTCTTATTTTTGATAGTGCATGCAAGAAGATCTCTTGCATGTGATGAACATGACTACATACGTAGTGAGTAATACATTGCTGTATTACTGACCAATACCCGTGAAACCCATGGGGATGGCCTTTCTGTCATATATTCCCTGAACGTGGTCGAACGGCTTTTAAAGGTCCCATGACATGCTATTTTATGTATTCTTTAATATAGGCATTAGTGGGCAACTAACACAGTATTCAAAGAGATTCCTGAAATTCAGCCGTGGTGCAGAGTTACAGCCACTCCGAGCCAGTCGCACATTGAGCTTCCCCCAAATGCGCTGTTTTGGTGTCTGTAGCTATAATGCGAATGAGGAGGAGCAAGGCGGGAATCACAAACGACTTTGTCGGGTTCTGCGACGTCTCTGGTTCTTCCACTGGCAACCGCGCGCTGCCTGCTGCCGGCTGCCGGCTGCCCGCTGCCGGGCGATGGTGCCTCGCGGCAACCGGCGTCAAAGAACCGACAAGAACCACTTGCGTTCACATGTGGCGCTCGCACGGTCGTGTCTCATTGGCGGGCCAACGTCTCTGGGCGGGCCAGGCAGAGTAAGGGGAGGAGCTTAGATGCTTTATGACGACATCAATAAAGACATTCCAAATCAGCGCGCTTGAGCCTCCGTTTTTTTTCAAAGGCGAGCAGAACAGCTAGTGCTCGTTTTACACCAAACACAAGTTTTAGCCACTGGGGGACCATAGGCAGGCTAGGGGAACTCATATTTATGTTAGAAAACCTCATAAAGTGAGATTTTCATGTCATGGGACTTTTAAAGGGATGATATATTAAAGGGGAACTATGCAACTTTGGCCACTTCTTCGCTGTTTTCTTGGTTTGTGCTCGCATTGAGCTCCCCCTACAGCTTCGGAGGAGATATTCATGTTCTTGAGGGAGTCAAAGCCAAAGTTCCTTCCCCCCAATTCATTCTCAACCTTGGCTGAGATAACCCCCACTACGAGTCTCGTTGTAGAAATACCAGAGACGAGAGTCCGACGTGTTATGCGCCATAACACCAAAGCAGAAGAGTTATCCAAATAACAAGGAAGTGTACAACACTTGCGTTACAGTCCTGGAGCTCTATATCTAAATAATATCATAATACATAGATATCTATATCATATAATACATATTATCACGGCCAAAAGCTGTGTGCGCCTCCAGACGATATTATGAATCACAAACGACTTTGTCGGGTTCTGCGACGTCTCTGGTTCTTCCACTGGCAACCGCGCGCTGCCTGCTGCCGGCTGCCGGCTGCCGGCTGCCGGCTGCCCGCTGCCGGGCGATGGTGCCTCGCGGCAACCGGCGTCAAAGAACCGACAAGAACCACTTGCGTTCACATGTGGCGCTCGCACGGTCGTGTCTCATTGGCGGGCCAACGTCTCTGGGCGGGCCAGGCAGAGTAAGGGGAGGAGCTTAGATGCTTTATGACGACATCAATAAAGACATTCCAAATCAGCGCGCTTGAGCCTCCGTTTTTTTTCAAAGGCGAGCAGAACAGCTAGTGCTCGTTTTACACCAAACGCAAGTTTTAGCCACTGGGGGACCATAGGCAGGCTAGGGGAACTCATATTTATGTTAGAAAACCTCATAAAGTGAGATTTTCATGTCATGGGACTTTTAAAGGGATGATATATTAAAGGGGAACTATGCAACTTTGGCCACTTCTTCGCTGTTTTCTTGGTTTGTGCTCGCAATGAGCTCCCCCTACAGCTTCGGAGGAGATATTTTACAACACTGTCGTAACAACTCGTTGACGACCCTTCCCTGTCCACTTCTACACTAGCCATGTGCATTTGTTTTCAAAGAAGCCGGCAAATGCGTGGAGCCATGTCCGAGGTAGATGTTCATAAAGAGTAGACAAGGTTATACATTTTGAAAGGGTGTATGTGTTACAATAAACCCATCTGTTTTTAAGTTAACGGGGAGATGTTATATCCTAGATTAGAATTGTTTTATCTTTGTTTGTTGAACAGAACGATCAGTGTAAGAGTGCTGGCCAACATAATACATAGCGATAGCATGAACAATTTGCGCAGCAATCGTAAATTCATGTATCTGCTCAAGTACGACACTTGTGTACGGAATTACAGGGAAATGGATTCAGAGATCAAGACGGTATATAGTCCCTGCTGGAGAGTTGTCATAGGCCAGGGGTCGGCAACCTGCGGCTCCAGAGCCGCATGCGGCTCTTTAGCACCCCCCTTGTGGCTCCCTGGAGCTTTGCAAAAATGTGTGAAAATGGAAAAAGACGTTTTTTTTTATTGTTGGTTTTTTTAATATGGTTTCTTAAGGGGTAAACATGACATAAACATTTGTATGCTGTAAAATTTTACGTAGTTGTAAATATATTTAAAATACCTAATTTCAGAATGGCGCGCAATAGCAAAGTTACGTCCTAGCCTGCGACACAGCAAGTAAACAAACGGGTGTGAGTTAAGGGCCATGGATTTAAAAGGAAAAAAGAGGAAGATTGCCGATGAAAACAGAGGATTTAAGGAAGAATGGACTGAACTGTATGCGTTCATTGCCAATGCTGAAGGGTTGCCGGCATGTTTGATTTGCAATGAGAAGTTGTCGAATAACAAGAAGAGCAATTTGGAGCGACATTTCCAGCTAAAGCACGCTAAATTTGCTGCCGATCACCCAGTTGGAACTGAGAGGAAAAGTGCAATTGCAGTGCTGGTGGAGAAATTTGAAGGCCGAAAAAACAGTTTCAAGAAGTGGATTGCATCTCCAAACTCTACTACTGCTGCGAGTTTTGTTGCAGCCCGGGAGATAGTAAAGCGTGGAAAACCATTCACAGATGGCGAGTACATGAAGGATTCATTCATTAAAATGTCAGAGCACCTATTTTCGGACTTCAAAAACAAAACCAAGATCATTCAGAAAATTAAAGACATGCCTCTCTCCGCAAAAACAGTGAAGGAGAGGGCAATTAAAATGGCAAACAATATCACCGATCAGCAAATCAAGGACATCAATTCAGCTCCAGCTTTCTCAATTGCCTGTGATGAGTCGTGTGACGTGACGGATATCGAACAGACAGCTCTGCTATGCAGGTACATGAACTCTGATGGGCCGCAAGAAGAAATGATCGAATTGATACCACTAAAAGGCCAAACATGGGGGGAGGACATCTGCGACGCTGTGCTACAGTGTTTAAATGACAAAGGAATACACACTGGCCACCTGATTTCAGTCGCTACAGACGGTGCGCCGAGTATGAGAGGGTCGCAAAAGGGGTTTGTGACGTTACTACAGAAAGCATTGGATCGAGATCTGCTTGCATTCCATTGCATATTGCACCAAGAGGCGCTGTGTGCGCAAACATTCCCAGCGGAGTGTATTGAGGTGATGAACCATGTCATCCAAATTGTCAACAAAATACTCGCAAAAGCACTAAACCACCGCCAGTTCCGTGCATTGCTAGAGGAAATTGAGAGCGAATATGCGGATCTCCTGCTGCACAACAAGGTCCGCTGGCTATCCAGGGGCGAAGTTTTGCGTCGCTTTGTTGCGTGTTTAGAGCGTTAACACCTTTCTGAAAACCAAAGGCCTCAACTACCCACAACTGGACGACACAAATTGGCTGGAAAAACTGCATTTCATGGTTGACATGACATGTCATCTAAACACGCTCAACAAAAGTCTCCAGGAGCGGGGAAACACTGCGCTTCAAATGCTGGAAGCCGTTTTGTCATTCGAGCGCAAGCTGACAGTATTGGCCAGGGATGTACAGCGAGGCACGCTCTCCCACTTCTCATCCCTGAGAGAGTTCAAAGACGCCCATCACGATCACACACTCAATAGTGATTATTTGCAAGGTGCAATCGTTGACATGCAAGCTGCATTTGGGGGCAGATTTAGTGAATTCCGAAAGGAAAAGGTGACTCTGTCTTTCCCTGTCACACCCCTGGAAATTGACCCTTCCTTGCTGAAAACATTCCCAGGAATTGATCCAGCTGAGCTCGAAATGGAAATGGCCGATATAGCCGACAAAGAAATGTGGGTTGCCAAATTCAAACGTCTGACAGCAGAGCTTGAAGACGTCAGCCGCCAGAAAGCCCACGCTGCCCAAAGCCAAAAGTGGAGCGAAATCGAAAGCCTCCCAACACCCGAGAAACTTGTGTTTGAAACATGGAAGGCTCTTCCCGAAACTTATGGTAACATGAAGAAATACGCATTTGCAGTATCCATGTTTGGATCAACATATTTCTGCGAGCAGATCTTCTCAAACATGAACTATATCAAATCCAAATACCGCACCCGCCTCACAGATGAGAGCTTGCAGTCCTGCGTCAAGATTAAAGTTACAAACGACATGCCCGATGTGGAGAAGCTGTCCAGTGATGTCCGAAAACAGAAGTCACATTGAACAGGTGAGAAAACCATCCCCTCATATAGGCGCATATTTAAGTCTAACAAAGTGGCTGTTTTTATGAATGGCTTTCTGCTTTTGTCAGTATATTTGGAAATGACACAATTATTGTGTTTTATCACTCAGGTTCGATGTTAGCCTACGTGTCAAGCTGGGGAAGAGAAGGATGCTGCTGCGTGTCACAGTTGCGCTGACCGTGGCATTGGCGAACTAAAGAGAAGAGGATAATGCACAGAAGTTTATCTGTTTTGTTTGGTTTTAATTTTGTTCATTAGGGGTCCAAGCCAACAGGTTGGATCCCCATTGTTTTTGTAAGGATTTTTATTATTCCCCCCTAGAAGTGGTACCACAGCCCAAACCGTAAATGGTGCAGACACCCCAATTGCATGACTAGATCCAGGTCCGTGAGTTCTAGGCAGACGACAAAATCCAGACACGCCGGCCACTAGGTGGCGCTATACCAAGGAATACGCGTTTGGGGCTATAACTCCCACACCGAACCTCCCAGTCCAAAAACGTGTACACACAGATGCACTGGAGTCTGCTGCATCTTTTGGCCTAGGCCACGCCCATTTGCGTCTATGAATATTTTTCGCTAAATCGCGAAAACCGCAAAACTGTCTTTTCCCTACTCCTCCCACATTTCTTGACCAATCAACACCAAACTTTGCACACGACATCGTCAGACGCACACAAAAAATAAAATTCGAACATTGTTTTGATCCGACCTTCGACGACGAAATGGTAGCGTTTTGAATATTGGTATATTAGCTAAATTAGACGTGGAAAATCAAAAATCCAAAATAATCCAGAATTAGACATCGGATCGAGTCCAAATTCTACACACATGTTGGTGCTAACCTTAATGACGTTCGATAAAAGATTCGGAAAATTTCGCCATTAGGGGGCGCAATAAACGAGGAAATTGTATATCTTCTACAAAATTTCGCCGCAAAACGCTACACTGACTTCTCGCTACTCCTACCACAGTCAAATCCTTTGTATCCACAGGTTCAGGGTAGCGTTTTGAACACATGCTTCGCGTTGTGCCGGCGAAATGCACATTTCTTGTCGCGTTGTGCCGGCGAAATGCACACTTCTTGGACCCCTGCATAACTGCTTGCAGTTCTAGTTTCGACTGTTGTTGAATTTTTAAGCAAGCTGTCTTTTAATTGCAGCCTGCGCTTTGCGATTGTAGCCACTTTTTAAATGTCTGACGCTGAGCAACGGGGATTGTTTTATTTAGCCTACTCATTTGCACTACCGTTTCATTTTTATAGTTGCAAGCTTAAACACATTATGCGTGTTTAGCAGTCTGTTGATTGTTATTGAACAGGGAATTATATTGACGTTTGAAGAGAATTAGGCTATATGCACTGTTTTTTTGGTTCTGGAGACCTAAAAATAAAAGATGACAACCAAAAATATGTATTTATTCTTGTATATCTATAATTTAATCAGTGCAACAAAACATAACACATTAATATTGTGATGGAAGTTAGGCTAAACTTGAAGCAGCATCTGGCCTATCGTACATGTACTGTAGTCACGTGGTGCGTAATTCTCTCCAGGATGCGCTGCAGGGAAGATAAACATTTAAAGATGAATGCTAATTTTGTATATTGTAGCCAAGGCCTACTTTGTCATTTTAAAAGTAGGCATATAGCTTATGTTGCCTCATATAAGGCTTTTAGGTTTTTGCGGCTCCAGACAGGTATGTTTTTTTTTTTTTTGGCCAAATATGGCTCTTTGAACGTTTTGGGTTGCTGACCCCTGTCATAGGCAGATGCTGTGTCTGGAAGATTAGGGACACATTAACGTTTACGTGTGCCTGCAAACAAACATTGTCAATAAATATAATTGTATGTGGTTTTAAAATGTTTTGGCTATTGTAACATCTTCTTGCGGGTTCTCTGGATTGCCTCGTGACACTTGCTACTTGTGCGTACCAGCACAAGTTTGGATGTGGGTGCTGGCTGTACCGGGGCAGGCAGGCCGAGCCGTTTTGGGTCATCGAGCCTCAAGCCTCGTAACAATGCTGTTTGCCAACGCATGTAACTATGAAAAAAATACAAAGCAATCTTTTTACAAACATGTTTACAAGCGGGGAACTACACCAAAGGTATAACATGGCTAAAGCTATAATGGAGGTTCACATATCGTAACAGTTCTGTCACCGACAAATATGTGCTAATAGTGCCTCCCGCGCGGGGTCATCCCTATGTTCCCCGGGTCCTATGTTCCCCGGGTCCAATGTTCCCCGCTCGGGGAACATAGGACCCTTTTTTTAAAAAAGGTCCTATGTTACCCTGTAGCAATGCATACCGGGGAGCATAGGACCCTTTTTCTGAAAAAAGGGTCCTATTGCTCCCCACTGTTGCGGGGAACATAGGACCCTTTTCTGGGAAAAGGGTCCTATGTTCCCCGCAATCAATCAATCTTTTTCACGCCACATTTGCGTGATGACAACCAATCAGCGTTCAACAGCGTGGCCACTGAGTGACATGTGTAACGTTACAGCCAAACAGCGTTCAACCGGCCAACTCAGTGCAGAGCAGTCCGGGGTGAACTGCAGCATGGAGGAGAAAGTGATTGTTGCCGTTTGCGACTCCCGGAGCTCTATATAGTATATAATATAATATAATTGTATATATAATATCACGGCCGTAACGCAGGGAGCTCTCGTAGGGATTGGGCTTCTCAGGGTTTGTTTACGGACGTTGCCTCTTCCATTGTCATTACAATATTATGAATAGACTGCGTCGGGTTCTCCGACGTCTCTCCCTCTTCCACAAAAGGTAAAGACATGCAATGGTGGTTATCTCGGCCGGAATTTGGCAGAAATGGTGGAAAACGGAACAGACCGGGGAACATAGGACCCTTTTTTTTTAAAAAGGGTCCTATGTTCCCCGGTCACATACATATCGGGGAACATAGGACCCTTTTTGGGAAAAGCGGGGAACATAGGACCCTTTTTTAAAAAGGGTCCTATGTTCCCCAGTCTCATACAAAGAGGGCAACATAGGACCCGGGGAACATAGGACCCGGGGAACATAGACACGCTC